>NW_015631496.1:578373-639642 GCF_001515625.1 Sinocyclocheilus rhinocerous
CGGATGGGAGCATGCGGTAATGGTCAGAAATTCAGCGAGAGCGGGATCAACAAGCCCCGCGCTATCACGCAGCAGCACAGTCAGTCAGTGAGCGCCGTCAAATCTTGCGGGATTCCATAAATAAACTACACAGAACCCCATTATTCGGACAAATATACATAATGAATTTATGATACAAAATGTAATACCTTGGAAAATGGCATTTAAGACTTTTTAATACTTATTAAGGGCCTTAATTTTCTCTAAATGGATTTATCAACTTTTAATACTTTTTAAGACTCCACGGACACGGACACCCTGCAAACTGAAAAAAGTGGCCCAGTGAAATAGCCTCAAAATTATTTTATGTGGTTCTCTGACAGGAGAATTCAATTTCATACATTTTTTGTCATATAACTGAATTATAAAACTGCACTAAGTAGCTAACAAGTTACTTAGCACTAGTACATATATATGCTAAATGCTCTTTGAGCAAAAACAGTAATAACATGTGCTGTACCAGTCCACAGCCTCAGCAAATGCTCCACTATTCTCCACAATGGAAACCCAGGGTAATTTAAACGGTTCTAATAATTCCAACATAATTGAACATTAAACACTATTAAACACTATCAAGTTCTAATCTTACTCAAAAACACATAAAATAACATTTAATTTCATACAATTTTACTCTCCCCATTAAGTCCCAAGCAAAGCATGCTAGGAACAATTCTCAAACTGAACTTCGATGACGTCAAAGGTCACATTGTTTTCACAGAACGCAAAATTGTCATTTGTTTTGAAGCAAATAGTTTAAATTATACCAACAAAACTTAGTTTTACCTCCAGTTAACCAAATACAGTATTTTACTTTAGCTCAATGATAAGACAGAAAAGTAAATTAAACTGGATCAAGTATAAAATATTCTTTAGAGTAACGATAAGGCATATGCACATTTTTCAGTGCACTGTAGTGTCACTTAAAAAAAAAAAGATTTGGTCTTTTGAGAAGAATTTCATAAGTTTTTATGAGAATGAAGTGTTCATAAAAATCTCATGAATTACAAATGTATAATGTTATGACATTTTATGACTATATTTGTAAAAAGGCTTACTATGAGAACATTCTCTAAACATTCCAACTTTATTCTTGCAATAAATAAAAATAAAACATCCTATAATTCAGTTAATAGTATTTTCAGAAAATGGTTCTTCTAATCTAGAAAAGCCTTATAAAACCTCTCATCTCAAGGCTAAATCTGAAGTCAATTAAGAGCTGTTTAATTAACTCCCAAATATTTAATTAATAATTAGATCAGCTGATTATCAAAATAATCATTAGTAGCAGCACTAGTGTTGATCAGTATAATCAAATAAGCTTAGCTGTATCTCTTCATAGCACACCACCTTCCAAAGTTCAACACACGGTTGTGCATGAAGCATCCAGAGGTCTAGTTACGCCCTAAATAGAATTAATTCATCTCCTGCCAATTATTTTGGACCCAGGGCCAAGTCTAAAAGTAGAGCGCTATGTTTTATTCTGCTTATCTGTGGAAACAGTTCAGGTCAATCAGATATCCAGCTCACAACAGAGGCCTGATTGACATTCTATAAGAAAAAAAACTCTTCTTTTGGTGTGAAATGTGAATAATGCAAATGCCCCGGGCCACATTCATCTACGGTCCAGGTCGAGGGAGTCGAGCGTTATTAAAGCAGTACTGTGACTGAAGTAGAATGTCAATGGACGTGCTGCACGTTACCTGCTGCAAGATTTAACATCACATTAAACAGTGTGTGTCCACGCTTCGACGCACTCACACACACGCACACCGGCTCCATGAATATTATAATGTGACCCACGGGGCAAAAATGCAGTGTGTCTGAGAGCAGCAGAGGAGTGAAGGGCCTGTCTGCCAGTTCGATGGCCGGTCTAGCCGCGCAGACACCGTTCAATAGAAGCTTTCATTTGGATTTCTGAACAGCCCTGACAGGGAAAGCACTGGTGAAAGAATGTCAGCGAGGGCCAGATGCCCGACAGCGAGTGTGCATGAATGTATGCGGATGAATGCGATTGCGATTGCTCTCACGTGTTGTGCGATTGAAAAAAGACCGACAGAGAAGAGATAAGGAGAGGGCAAGAGGTAGGAGTGATTCACTGCGTCTCAATCGTACAATTATCAGATGAGAGGGTGTGAATGTCTCGCACTCAGGCCAGAACCCTTTGCGGATAAAAAGCACTTCTCCGTGTCTAATACGCACATTAATCACGAGTTCTGTTGCTCTTCCGAGTTAACACAGTGTAAAGTGTTAACAAAGGGGCTTCAAAACCATTCTGTTTTCGAGCAGACTAGCAGGACGGTGGATGTGAAAAACACTTTAAAACGATAAATGATTGATTAGTTACATGACGGTATATGAATAATGGATCACTCTAAGGTGGTTCATACACCTTATGTAATATATCTCACAGCATTTCGGCTTTCTTACGTGCCACAGCTCAATTTGCAGTATCACGGCTGCCATCTAACCCTCTGCAGGCATCTGAAATGGCATCTCGCTCTGCATCCACAGCGTTCGGCGGAGACCGGGAGGAGTTGAGAATCATTGCATCCCTGGGAGGAGAGGAGGAGGGGAGGGACATCCAGCTAAATGCATTTATCTGCTGTTGGCAGCTTTTCAAGCCCACAGCCGAGGCGAGATCAGACAAGAGCGAGTGTTAGCGATCATTTTTGCGGGCCGATATGCGGGTCATTTGTGTTATGCAGTACACTGTCATGTTCCCATCAGATACGCTACCATTCGAACGTTTGAGGTTGGTACGATTTTTGAATGTTTTTCCAAGCCTCTTTGCAAGGCTGCATATATTTGATGAAAAATACAGCAAAACAGTAATTTTGTGAAATATTATTAAAGTTTTAAATGTATATAACATATATAACGTATATAACATTTAAAAATGTACTTTATTCCTGTGATGGCAAAACTGAATTGTCAGCCGCCATTACTGCAGTCTTCAGTGTCACATGATCCTTCAGAAATCATTCTAATATGTTGATTCGGTGCTCAAGAAAGATTTCTGATTATCAGTGTTGAAAACAGTTGTGCTGCTTAATATTTGTTGTGGAAACAATGATTCATATTTCATTAAAGAATCCTAGAAATACAAAGTAAAAAAAATATATATATAGTATTTATTTGCAATAGAAATTTATAAATGTCTTTTACTGACCCTTTAATGCTCCCTTGCTGAATAAAATGGTAAATTTCTTTATTTTATTTATTACTCATCCAAAATCAGCATATTGATTTAAGAAAGATTTAATAATTTATGAAAAACCATGTGACATTGTAGACTAGAGTAATAGCTGCTGAAAATCACAGGAATAACTTATAAATAGAAACTTAAAAATAAACAGCAATAACTTATAAATACATTAAGAAATTTTAATTATATTAATATTTTAACAATAATACAATATTATTTTACTATCAGGGTTTCTGCAGATATGAACAAGATAAATTTAAGACTTTTTAAGACCTTTTTAATACCACCATATATGAAATTTATAATGGAAAAACATTATATTACATACCTATATGTAATATTTAATGCGTTTAATGTAAAAATAAAACAAAATATCACTGTCATAAATTATATTTATTACTATGATATACTGTGAACTTTTCATATCAGCATACAATATTCCATACAAAATATCCCCACAAACGTACTGCATCACCGAGATTTTTGGTGGTGCAAACAATTTATTCTGAAGCAATATTTTCAGTGTTCTACCAGCTTTTACATACTTAAATCTGCATATTTTAAGGCCTTTTATAGTGAAAACGTTAAGAAATTTTAAGATTTTTAAGGACCCGCGGACACCCTGACTATATCCCGACCCCAAACTTTTGCACCGTAGTGTTTGTTGTGTGTATGTGAAACAGTATGCGTGTTAGGAAACTTTTTTGCCATGGAGAAAAAGCAGAGGAGGAAGCCAGACACAAATCAAGTAGTGAAGTATTGAAAAATAAGAAAGAACTTGACAGATCAAAGAAGAGAGATCAACCAATCAGAGGAGTTCTCCAGGTCTTCAGACATTCTTCCACCTGTAGAGAGTGAGACAGGTTCTGTCTGGGTTGGAGAGTGAGACGGTCCCATCAGAAGCATTTCAGGCAGGCAGTATAATTCTGAGCGAAGGGATGCAGTGATCTTCTCACAGAGAGGAATTCTATGTCCTTCATGGGGAGATTTGGAGCTAGAGGAGACACTAACGATTCATTGAGGTTTGTGGACATTTAAAGCAGAAGATATTGCTTAATGACAGAACCCTGCATTCGGCTTCTCTTGACAAACATCCAAGCAGATTTAGCGCACATACATATAATCCAGGCAAGATTAAAGTTGAAAACAGATTCTGTGTTTGTTCTTCTGCTAGATTCATGTTGATTCACACATCGACACACCACACAGCTTGTCTCTGTCTCTACGGTGGTTGCGAATGCCCCAAAGGAGACGTGTGAGAGACATCCAGGACTGACAGACCTGATCCTAGATCAGCAGTGGGTGAATCCCGACAGATGCCTCGCATCAGAAGATCAATATACCACTTAATTCTGCACTGTTGCTGAATAACAATGGGCCGTGAGAAAGCTTTTCACTCACCACCTCCCAGCTGATACCAGCCACAACCCATAATTACTTTAGCAGACGGTTATGGGTGCTACATGTCTGGAATGATGTTGCAGTAAGGTTGCAGAGAGCTTTCGATGATATCTCAGTCTTAGAAAGGTTTTTGCAAGCATGCTGCAAGGTCTGCTGGTAAATAAATTAAGCTTATTAAATTGAAACGCGCTCAATATTATTTACCTGGAGAACTACCAAGCTTCGCACAGGAACGTCTACATTCATCAACACGCTTCAGGTGAGTTAGGTGGTTGCTCTAGTCTAGAGGCATTTAATTCATCCAAAGCAATTGACTAAAAAGACTTTTATACTGTATTTCAAATAAATTGTTCTGTTCATCAAAGAATCCTGAAAAAACCTATCACAGTTCCCCAAAAACATAAAGCAGCACAAATGCGTATAACTTAGATAATAGTAAATTGTGTTTCTCTAGCACCAAATCAGCATATTAGAATAATTTCTGAAGGATCATGTGATTAGGATTAATGGCTGCAGAAAATTCAGCTTTGCCATCACGAGAATAAAATTAGAAATTATATGGTAAAGCATTTTCAAATATATTTATTATAGTTATAACATTTCTAAGTTTTCCATGACTTTGGGAAACATGAATTTTAAAATGATAGTTTCACACTCAGTTACATGCACAATTCTAATTCTAAAGACTAGCATCTACTAAAGAAAACATTTCACATCTCACGATACATCTAACAGCTTTTACCAGGAAATACAGTTTATCATATGCTTCTGCTGTATATGCTTTTACTAGAACTCCATATGGCAACACATATGTAGATTATTCCTCACATTAATCCACCAATGCGAAAATGGGGAAGATAATTAAATATTCATTCGTGATCTATCTAAAATTAACGAATTTGTTAACCCCAGATATACACTGCAGAACAGACACCAAATTTAATTTGATGAATGAAAATCAGGCTCTGTTTGGGATGCAAGTACAGTACACCACATTCAATACCACTGTTGTCATGTTTAATGGATGTTGATCGCTCATCCAATAAGACATTGAAAACACTTGTTCATTCAGCCGAACGATCAACAATACGGCATAATTGAACATACTGTAGCAGTCTCTGTTTTACTGGCATCAAATTGAATATGGCATTTACATTGACTAAAGTCTATAGCTGGATCAAATCCAACGCCTCTTGAAACCTTTTATAAACTCAGTTACTAACTTCACTCTCAGTCATTGTGGATTTGCACAATACAGTCCATATTATTATATTTTAAGTCTATATTATAAAATGCACTGTGACTGAGTATAATCCAGCGGTTGCCCATCACTAGTTGTTGTGACAAGACAGGAGGAGGAGTAGCAATGTGGATTACAAAAGCACGGCAAATATGAGTGTGAGCATGTGTGTGTGTGTGTGTGTGTGTGAGAGAGTCGTTTGGGTATCTATTAGGATTACAGAAGCAAGACGTGTGTGACTCTGGAGGATATAATTCTGTCAGAGTCAGAGTTCTGCTATGGGGTCACCACTCCTTGGAGCCATCTGCTTCCTCCTGCCTGTTAGTCTCAGGGCACTGAAGCTCAGAACTCAAACAGGCCCCAGGGGACGAACGCACACACATAAATACACCGAAAATAACTAGACACTGGTGGTTAGGAACCAGGAAGTGATTCCTGAGTGCCAATCTGCTGGTGAAAATGGGAATTTAACCCCAAGCTTTTCCTGCGCAGCCTAGTGCTTCCCTGTCGGAGCGTAGAAGAACCAATCAGATGATTAGGTTTGTGTAGCCAACATTGAGTTTGCTTGAATCCTACTGTATTGTAGGGCATAGCATGCAAGGATGGTTCACAGAATATTCATTTTTGGGTGAACTATCCATATAAGTAAATGTTAAATCTCAAATTATTCCAGTTATGCATTATCGCCCCTAGCCAAATCATTATAACAGGGTTTTTCAGTCATAGAAAACAAGAAAGAATATGTGGAATATGCTATTGTAGACGTACAGACAGTCCAATCATTGTATTCAAGCCTAAAGTGCCGTTCCAGATGACTGCTCTGAAATTTCCTATTCGCTGGGTGAGATTTTGCTATTCATTGTAGCCTTGCTGTGGTGGGCAACAATGAAGCAGAATGAGTGAGAGTATTAGACAGCCACAGAGTCATGAAGTCAGAAGGCCAAAGAGTCAGAGAATCGGCTCTCGTCTCCTCACAGCAAAAAAAAAAAGTGAAAATGCACACTTCTCACATTTCAGAAAATCACACTTACTGTATGTTTGAATGTGTGGTGCCAGATATGAAGAGGAGTGAAAGAAAGAGATTCATTCATCTCTTCGACCCCGTTCACACCTGATTTTAACATCAATCTCTAGTGTGCAGCTCTAAATACAGGGGGCCAACGCATCTTGCGCAATCGGTTCACTGAGCACATTTGGAGGAGGTTCCTGACACACGTGGTCATGTTTATATAGTGTAAATGCTAATGCATCCAGTCAGCGAAAGACCGCCTACTCATGTAACATGTAATCATTGCAAGCAGGGGCGTAGATTATGCAGGGGACGCGGGGGACGTGTCCCCCCCACTTTTAATATCACGTAAATTCGTCCCCTGCACTTTTTCGGGCAAGTGTGTTCGCATAGAGGTTTTCAAGAGCCGGTGTGAATAAATATAGATTTAAATTTAAAGAGACAGGATAGTCTGTACATGATGTCCCCCTCACTTCTGAAATGATGGCTACGCCCTGATTGCAAGACATGTTGGAGGCTTTTACAGTCTCTGCCAACAAGTTATAGCTTTAAAGCCAACATTAAACAAAGAAAATTCACAAATCCATTTGACTTCTGTAATATGATGCATTTATGAGATATTCAATGAGAAACATCAGGTAGGATCAGATTTTTACCTATCTGTAATTGGTTGGATCATGAAAAGGAGTTTTCCATACTGGAATGGAGCCAGAAAGCAATTGTGGATGACCACTTTCCCTCTAAAACACTTCAGGTACTCATTGGTTGAAATGTTAGTGGCCTTGATGATGTCAGCAGAAAAGCAAAGTTATTAAAGTGGTAGAGAAAGTTATATTTTGATTAAGGGCTATAAAAACAAACGTTTTTGCCTTTGAATAACACGCCCAATGAATTTATACAAAATGCCCAGGAATTTAAAGCAAAGAGGGATTTGATTTCATGTTGACTTCAAAGTAATGTGAACTATCATTTTGCACATGCTTTAAAAAAGCGAAATGTTTACAAACTAAACTACATAAAACCTGTTTCTTTCTCATTTCACCATTGGGATTCACATCAGAACACACACACACAAAAAAACATCTACATTTGTAAGTTTTCGCACCTGACCTTTCACAAAGTTGGTACGGGCCTTTCCACTGGCACATTTCCAGACCTGCAGGGCTCAGCTCTATACCAGATCATCCACAACACACTTAGAACCTTCGGGATAAATAGTGTGATGCAATTTGACTGAATACCGCTCCGAGTGATTCTCTTTGGCCATCAATGACCTTTGGATGAAAATGTGTATTCCAGAACAAAAGAGAAGGATAGAGAGAAATCTAGAATGATAGTGCTTACACTGTTGTTTCTGCTCAGAGGTCAGCAGCAGGGAAGTGAAAGAGAGAAAGAGTGAATGAACAATGGTGCGGCTCAAATGATGTGAGGGCATGTCAGGTTTAGTCAGAGCCAAGGGTTTGACCAGAAAAACAAAGGTCATTTTATTGCATGCCAAAAACCTATTATACGTTTCTTTGAGGGGTGGATGGTATAACCAAAATCTTATCTTAATCATATAGTTTCTCCATCAGAGTAAAAAAAGAATAATAATTTTGAGATATAAATTTAAATTACAAAAAATTCAAACTATAAAATATAAATTCAAAATTATGAGAAATAAAATCATAGCTATTTTATAGTGAGATAGACACTATCACAAATTATGGGAGGTAAAGACAATATTGCATGACAGAGACATACTGAAATACATAGTCGCAGTTATGAAAAGTAAAGTAAGATACAAATTGTGAGAAAAAAGTTACAATTACAAGTGATAAAGTTGCAATTACAATAAATAATTTGCAAGTGAGCTTATTGTGATAAACAAGGGAATAAATAGAAAAGTAAAATAAAAATACAAAGTGAAACTGATATAAAGTCAAATTTTAAGATAAAGATGAAGTAAATTGATAAAAAATGAAGTCAAGCTGTGAGATATAAATTCACAATGATGAGATTTGAAAAGTTGAAAAATAGTCAAAAATCTCTCAAAAATTTTAGTTGAAAAGTAGTCAAAAATAGGTAATGGGATTTAAAGTCAGAATTGTGAAAAAGTTATATTGGGAGATATACAGTCAGAAATGTGAGAAATAAAGTTGAAATTATGAAAAATAAAAAAGTCAAATTGTGCGATTGTCATATTGATAATCACCAGAAATATTTTGCTACTTTTAGATATAAAGTTGCAATTATGAGATAAATTCACAATTATGAGGGAAAAAGTCCTTGTAAGGCCTTTTATTTATTTATTTGTGTTTTTTTTTTTTACTCTGAGGTGGAAACAGGCTTCCACATCATGCGGTAATGTCTATTTGATGATTTAATTAAAGGGTTAAATCCCTTTTCCTTTAAAGGGACTTCATTTGCTAATTTTTCAAACCTCACGTTTTTAATAGCATAAAATGCTCCCATTTATACTGTGGTGTATATGGCATAGCAGAATCTCTAACAGTTGCTACTGATATATCGTCCAACCTTAGCTCCTCTAAACAATGGGCTAATGTAATAAATTGGATGAGCACAGATCTGTATCTCAAGTGCCCGTCAGTCACGTTTCCTTAACGACGCAATCCATGAACGCAATCCAACTATAGTGGGTTGCATCAGATCTGACAGGTCGATCCGCGTCTGTTAGTTCTGCTGATCTCGAACTGATGCTGCGTCTCTGTAAACTGCTGCATCTACAATTGATTTTGTCTGCCATGACGAAGAGAGGAAACACGAACTGGCGTGTCCATGATGATAGGCAGGAAACCTGAATCACTGTAAATAGAGAAAGACTAATTCAAAACTCACTGTTGTCCTTTCAGGAGATGAGCAGTGGAGGAAATGCTTCGGCTCTCACTGGTGTTCACGAGCTTAGCTGGAGATTTTCACTCGAGATCCTGTGAGGAAAAAAGAAACCGACAAAAGGGGGACATAAACATATTTGGATCTGGCTGTGTTGGAGATTTGTAGACTAATAACCGCTGGTTTGCAGGTGACTCATGTTGGCAGGAAATGTGAACCGGCCGGTGACCCGTGACAGAGGAAGATTCAGAACTCACCACCGCTCAGGAAAAAAAATCCCTCTAACACTCGTGCTTTAAAAACACTCTCTCATAAACACACACGGCATAACTCTAAACAGGGCCAGATGTTACTGCAAGGGAGCTGAACTCCCATCTGTGAGTGGAAAAACCAAAGCAACAGCAACTTTCTATTCATTAACCCGCTTCTGTCAAAAAATGGCAGGAAAATCATGGCGGCAATTTGTGTTTAATACACAAGACATACTGCAACTCTATGCATTTCTATATGCATCTATCTATTCATCCATTAACCTCATGCGGTGCCTTCGATAGGGGAACATTAAACTTTAATAGAGGGGTCTTGCAGAACTAAAACAGAAAACAGTACAATTCGGGAGACTGTGAATCACGGATTCAATTAACCGACTGTGGAATTCCATACTCCTGCATCTTTTAAAACCCCTGGTGAGGTTGGGGGGCGACTGGCTGGATTTCCCGGAAAACACATTCGTGCAAGGCTATCACATTCTGACCGCAGTTAGCCCTGCGAACCGCTAGTGAGTTATCGCATGTGGCTCAGGCATTTAGCCCTCTCACCCTTCTCTTTCCATCACTCACACCCCCCACGTCCCAGCCGGGGGGCTGATGGGTGAGGGAGGGGGGAACAGTCATTGCTCACAAGCCTGAATCTGGTGTCTGAACTCAACCATTTATTTTACACTACAGAAGACAGGAGAAACAAAACAAACCATAGCGAAAGATACTACAGACAGATCGCTTTTCCAGAAAATATCACTGTCATCTGGCTAGCCGTCTAGCAGTGCTGGCAAGTAATCAACTAGAATTAGTGATGTGGTTAACTTTTCTAGTAAATCCCTAAGTATTCTTTCGTTTTTTTTACATGTACGCCAGGATTACACAATGTGGCGTAGATTTCATCAACAGCATAGCATGCACACAGCTCGATTTTTCTCATCATATGCAATTAATATTTCTCTCTTCAGGGTATTTAGTAATTAAATACTGAAGCTAGCTGTGAAGTTAATTTATCGGACACACTAATGAACACAAGACACTGTAATATTTTAGGATAAATAAAGCCAATATTGCAAGATAAAAAAAAATCTGACAGATAAAAAGTCGTAATGTGAAATAAGGTCATATTGTGAATACAGTCGCAATAATGTGAAATAAAAGTCAATAAAAAAAATCAAATTGCAAGTTTTTTTACAAGAAATAATTTGCAATTGATATATAAAGTTGAAATAGTCATTATACAGTATCTTTTTTTGTCTGAGACGGAAAACAGGCTTTTAAATCACAGTAATTGCTATTTTTTTAATTTGAAAAATGAAAGGAACTTAAATAATCTGGTATGCTAATGCACATTTGTGTCAAATAAAGCACTTTAACAATGATTAAATTCAAAGTATAGCACAACCTTAAGTGCCTTACTGCTTTTATAACTGTTACATAACAAAAAAAAATTTTCATTCATAAAATATGTAGCTAGAATATGCATGATAAATGCTAACATCAACACTGTAAAAACTGATTTTTGAAGTTGTAAATAAAATTAGTTTAATTCAAAGTGTTGCTTGTCATTTCTTATTTCAAGTTAGTAGTAATTTCGGTTACACTTTATTTTTAAGGTCCAATTCTCGCCATTAACAAATCATTAACTACGACTTTTGCATCAATAAACTCCTAATTTGCTGCTTATTAATAGTTAGTAAGGTAGTTGTTAAGTTTAGGTATTGGGAGGATTAGGGATGTAGAATATGGTCATGCAGAATATGTGCTTTACAAACACTAATAAACAGGCAATATGTTAATAATAGGCATGGTAACAAGCAACTTCTTAATAGTGAGGACTGGTCCCTATACTAAAGTGTTATGATTTCTAAATGAAAAAAGTTTCTACAGCAATATTTTTGAGTGTATGGGTGCAGTGCAGTGATATACATGGCAGCTAAATGAACAGGCATTTTGCATCATAGCTAATATTGCATATTTTAGCATGGCTGGAATAATGTATTGACTAATTTGTAACGTAAATTACCTGTAGTAATTATAAATGACTTGTTACTTCCCCAACGCTGATATTTTTCAGCTTCTGTGAAAGCTGAACTGGATTTATATATATACACACACACACACTCAGTGTATCCTGTGTTTACGCCTCACACTGCGGAGGGTGAAACCGTAGTTCATTCTTGTTTGGCCCGGTGGATGTTTGGATGTCATTGGCTCTGTGAATGAGCAAATCCATCAAACACAGTTCATTTGAAATGAAGCTAATGTAACTATCCGAGCATGAAGTTACACTGCAATAAAATCAATACGGACCGTGGTTGGAGTGTGTTTCAGTTTGGAAATATGAACTCGAGGATAAAAAAGACAACAATGTAGAAACTCTATGATGCCGGTACATCCCCTTTTGGCTAAATTACACATTTAAATCGCAGTATTTGTGTGTGCGCTGTGATTTACTGGCAGTCTTACTGAGGTCCCAGCATTCCCTCTCACTGACTAACTCAGGTCAGTGATCTAATGGTCATGACAGTATCTGAGCTGTACTGCATCTTGAAAGAATCCAATTCTAATAGTACCATCCAAAATCTATTAAGCATTTCTCAAGTGCTCTCTCTTTATTGTGACATAGCTGCACCTGTTATATCTTACACAGAGTGGTCTTAAAGGGACAGTACAGTCAAAAATAAAAATACTCATCCTCATGTCGTTACAAACATGTATGATTTTTATCTTCACTGAAACACACACATACATAAAATAATAAAAACAGTCCATACTGGTTTTTAAAAAGATATGAGGGTGAGTAAATAATAAGGGGATTTTATTTTGGGGGAGTAAACCGTCCCTTTAAATCACCTTCAGATCTATACTAACCCATTAAATAGTTTGTTTGTGTGTTTGTAATAAATAAATCTCAGCTGCTTGTCAGCTGTTTATCTTCTACAATGTGATTAGTGTCCTGAAATTGGGCTGGTCTACACACAAACAGAGCTGCTGTTGTTGTAAATGCACTCAGAGACACTGCTGACCAGAATTAGGCTTAGGTTCAAGATTAGATGTAGATTTGCGATCATATTCCATTTAGGAATCATGAGATTTAGATGCACAGCATTAGGTTAAGATTAGGTTTATGATTAATACTAGAGATCTGTATAGGTTTATGATTATTGGTTGGATTTAGGGTTGAGGACATTGAGGATTATGGTTTTGTTTGGAGTGAGTCATCTGCTGGCATTACTCAATTCCCACAGAGATATAAAAAAAAAAAAAATCACTCACTGCGTCTTCTCTATAAACTCATACCCATCATCACTCAGAGGGCTATGCAGATTATGTTTTAAAATGTACTGAACATTTGAGATTTGAGACTTGAGTCAAAAGCCATGGATTTCAATATCTTAAAGCTGACTGATCCAAGGTTATATAACCTCTCATTTGTGTGACGTTTAGAAACGCTTTATTAATTTCTTTATCTTAAAGGAACAGTTTACACAAATTCTACAAAATAAAAAAAAAAGGACTACAAAAGGCATATGGACTACAAAAATGGTGTTTAATTTGTTACCAAACATAAATGTCATTGACTCCAAATTTAAACTTAAAGAGGAAGGGAAGATTTTCAATGAAAATCTTGAGGGTGAATAAATTATGTCTGAATTTTCATCTTTGGATGAACCGTTCCTTAAAATCTAAAACACTCATGCACAAATATCTTCCTGTACCTGCTTTCTCTTTACTGCTATAAACAAAAACCATTTTTACCACTCTATGAGCGTATGTCCTACTTACATCTTTTTTTTAGTCTTCACTTAGCCCACCCCATCTCTCGCTTTCATTTCGCCTCTCTGTTTGGTGATGAATTGTCCCTGGTCTCCAGGAATGGATCTGTTAATAATTCAGACCAGACCATGGCATTGACCATTAGAGCCGGGAGGCAGAACTTTCAGCTGATAGATCACTAATCAGATTAATCGCTGTCTTTCAGTGGGAAATGAAACAGAGTGAGGGACCATGCCACGCATGGTAATATACTGGACCTTCTAGAACACTTCACCAGCAGACGCTTTCAATTACGGCAAGCAACCACCTACAGCTTGAGAGAACATTACCCATGATTGAGTATTCAAGCAGCAATCCTAACATTAGCCCAACACAGTGAAAATATCATCCCGATAGATGTGCGTCACACCAGATGCGCTTGAGTAATTTGTGTACCAATGGATGAGACTAATACCTGTTCCAGGCAAAAACATATACATCACTGTAGCTCAGATACACTAGTCGGAACGTCATACAACTAAACTTGATCATCAGTACATTCAAATCATGCTCCCCAGGAGTAATTTGACTCTAATTGAAGTGTTCTGAGGCTCAAGTAAGTATGTATTTTTTTTCCCCAGCTGAGCTCAAGAACATAGGTCATTTATATCAAGGTCATTATATATCTAATTTTACCTGAGCTTAACATTGATTTCCCTGTAAAACGATTTGACTGTTTTCTGGCTTCACATACAGATGTTACCAGCGGTAGCAGCTAATGACAAAGTCATGAGTTTGGTGGGGTGTTTTGTTTGTGTCCGACTGAGCTGATGCCAGTTAAATTACACAAATTAAGAGTTCACCATGGTGTGGAAATATTGATTAGTCACAGTCTGCTGTGAGTTCCGTATATACTCACGCACTGATAATAGATTATACAAACATCCAGCACTACTTAGTTCACCCAAGAAGTGCAAATTCTGTCACTATTTACTCGTGTCTTATCCAACCCCCACAACAAAAATAAACATCAATATGTTTCACGGGTAATATTAATGAAGTCTTTTGTAGGCATAAAAGTAGTCTATAGATATTCTGTAATATTTTTATCCATTAAATATTTTGTTAATGCAAATTCAATTTAAATATAATTGTATATATGTTAACTAAAATAAATTAATATTATTATACAATAAGTAAAATATTTTATTATAACTTTTGGTGCTGCATAGTGGGGAAAAAAACAGTATACAGGTTTTGAACAACATAATCAAAATATAAATAAATAACGACTTTAAGGGGTAAACTATAGATTTACCAGTTCAGGAGCAATAAAGTTCATCCAACTCCATAACTTTGCTCCAATTGTGTCCTCTCTTTCGCTCTCTGTCCCGCCTCTGTCTCTCTCAGAGTGTCGTGTTCTCTCTCTTGACTTACTGTGATGTTTTTGTTCCTTTTTCTACAATGAAAAGTCTGATCTGGTCTTGCTGACGGCAACATTCACTGACTATTCATATATAATTTATCGCAGAGAAACAGAACGAAGGTGAGAGAGTGAGAGTTTGTCCCTACCTCTAAGAGATTTAAATGCTGTATTCACACACACTAGAAGAAAAAAAAAGCTGCATCAGGCCACTGATCCTAAAGACACTGAACTCAACACCACAAGATTGAGCAAGAACAAAAACAAAATGTACAACACAAATATATCCAGGACCCAATCCAAATATCACAGCAGGGGTAAAAACCTTATAGTTCAAGCTTAAAAACACATAAACTGTCACAAATCACACAAGACGTCACTTCAAATTGTTTGTTCAGCTAATAAAACCCGACATTTGGAATTTTCCTTTTGCGGCCACATTAGCCCCACTGTACCTGTTGTATTGTTAACCAAGCGTTAACTGTTACCCCATGCTCCGTCAACCTCAGCGTTATTAAACATGAACTCTCGCCCCAGTCTCAGTCAGAGGATTTCTGGCTCTCATTATCCACTCAGTCCTTATCAGAATATAAATAAAGAAGCTGAGCTCTAAAAATGGAGTTTAGAGATACTGAGAAGCCTCTGTGTTATTGAAATCAAAGGATTGCTTTCTAACAAATCGTGACTGGAAAACAAACGAAAGCTGAAACAAAGAAATACTAGATATGATGGAAGTATAGTATCTGATTTTACCTGTTAGATAGTATCAGACAACAAATATATTTTAGCAACTAATCAAATACATGATTGTTCAAAAGTTTGGAGTCGGTAAGATTTTTTAATGTTTTTAAAAATAAGTCTAATGCTCATTAAGTTTGCATTCATTATAGTATAAACCGCAATATTGTGAAATATTATTACAATTTATATTTTATTTTAAAATGTAATCTCCTCTGATCACAAAGCTCAGCAGTCAATACTCCAGTCTTCAGTGTCACATGCAGATTTGGTGCTCGAGAAACATTTCTTATTACTATCAATGTTGAAAACAGTTGTGCTGCTTAATATGTTTGTGGAAACCATGATATTTTTCGTATGATCTTGGTTCGGTTTTGCACTTGATGGCTAACATTTGCATCCAGAAGCAAAACCAGCTGAGAACTGCTGATCTCAACAATACAAAGTCAATTAACTGATGTTGTTGATCTGAACAGATCCTTTGTTTATGTGCATGTGTGTGTGAAAGAGAGAAAGAGAGAGAGGGATGAAGGGGTATAAAGCTCATATAAGGTCAGTTCTTCCTCCTCCTGATACTGTGGGAATGGATAGACGGGTCAAAGACACAAACAGACCACTGCATCTCTCACTTCTCCCACTGCTGTTCCAAAACCTAGCTGCCTAAAGAGGGAGCATTTTGAGGCATCATAGACATGCTCCCAATGCTGTTCCAAAAGCTAGGATTCTTAAATATGCCTCCTAAGAGCCCTTACTTGAGATAAATTCTAAAGAAGCATCTCATGCGTCAGAGCAGGTGATCCCAGAATTTTATGACGAGCCCAAACAAAAAATGAATTTAAGATTTAAGTGAATGGTGTGAGAAATGTTAAGCCTTTAAATAGATGTATAATTCATTTAATTTAAGAAAATAAGAAGTTCGGTGTGATTAAAAATGCATTAATTTACCTAGTATTTGTGTGTAGTGCATGTGTGTTTAGGTTTATTAGAATTAGCTTAGCAATATGCTAACTCCACTGGAATCAAATAAGTTTTTCCTTGTTTTTTTATTATACAAGCAACTATCTGTTAGAACTGTAAACTACTCAATTCACTGCAACATGAAAAGCATCAAAACGCAGACACAAACACAGCTTTGACTTCCAGTATGCAACAGAAAACTTCCTTTCAACTTCAGAGTCAAAGCTGCCTCAGTTTCCTTTCCTGCTGCACCTGCTGCCCCCTCTCTCTCCCACCACCTTTCACTTCTTTCTTCTCATCTTTCCATCTTTGTCTTGCCACTTTTGCTCACAGTGACCCTGACATGTCCTTTTCCCAGTGTCCACAGGAGTCCTACTGTTTCACTCCTGTCAGGTGACAAGTGGCCTTTTAGCTGCATCTCGGACCTCCTATCTCACCCTCTCTCTTGGTTTCAAAGGGAAAATATAATGGAAAGCAGCTCTTTTGAAACACAATTACGTAGACATACTACAACATTCACAATGCAAACCAAAACTACAATCCAGGTGCCAAAACCATGAGAACATTTACATATGGTGTAAGAAATCTTGAGATATTAAAATTAGCCTTTAGGTAATGTAAATAAATGCTACTTAAGTGTATAACATGCCCTTTAAACTCTCATTTCATGTTTTCAAGAGAAAGCAATGAACATTATCATTGACCCAACAAAATCATTGTTCCCTAAAGTTCCCCACATTTGTTACTAGAGGCTGAGACTGCACTATGTTCAATAAAGCACCAACAAGCATTATACAGCAATAAGCTAAGAAAAGTAGTTGGTAATTCAGAGACAGCGGCCACAAAATGTAACAATTTCAGTCTAATATAAAAGGCACCGTCAGAGCACCCCTGGGCCAGTGGCCAGCGCTACAGCCAGGCTTGAGAGCAATATAATGGCATCTCTGGACATTAATCACCTTGAAAGCCACAAGCAGCATAAAAATTGACAATCTGGCAAACCACTGCATGTCTTTGTTAAATACCACATCACTCAGGGCCTAACAAACACCTCTGTCCTGGCAATAAGGGCAGAAACCGAGAGAAACAAAATAAGAACCAAACGGGAGGGAAGGTGAAAAAGAATGAGTGAAAAGGGTGAATGATGGAATAAGAGATGGCGTGATGATGAATGTTTAAACTAAACTATATTTTATGGACAGAGCTGGGGGTGATGTATGCGCCTGTCAGTGTGACAACTAAATCGAACTATGACATGTCATCATCACTATTCAAGAGAGGCTGGGAAAAATGTACCTATTTAAAGTTTCCCTGACATTTAAAGTAAAAAAATATAAAAATGATAGTGACGTCAACTCAAGTACGGCACAGTACTCTAATGGGAATGCTAGTGATGTCACATGCGGTCGGTAAGGAAGCAAGTGTTTCTACTGCGAAAAAGCAGCAGGGAATGAAAAACACAACGACAAACCACAGAGGAAACAGAGGCAGAAGGCTTTTGCTCATTCAGGTGAAGCTTTTCTGTCAGCAAGAAAAACTGCCTCCCCAAGTCATTAATTCAAGCAACCGGTAATTTCCTTCTGGACAACAACACTTCCTCTGCAGGAAAGTACAAAAAGGGAAAAAGGGGGGGGGGACTTTCATGTAGTTGGAAGTGACAATGTAAGTCCATTACTCAAAACTCTGGAGTGTCCACATGACCCCAAAATGGTTCAGTGCAAGTTTAAAATGGGAAAAATTATGGAAAACAGTACAGTAGACATCCTCTAATGCTCACAACACAAAAGTACCTCCTCAATCCACACAGACCACTTCTGGAAACCAGGGCTCCAGACTGTGACTAAAATGGTCACAGATATGACAAAAAAGTGACAAATCCAGAAAAAGACAAAAAAGCTTTGTGTCCGTCCATTTGTGGATTTTTCTGATTATCATCTAATCAGAGTGCATGCCATTGTTTTATGTACACCACACAAGTTATGTCCGAGTTATGATTTAAATGGATCTTACAAACTGTTTTTTAAAATGAGTGAGTCAAAAAGATACACAAAATGCCAGATTTTTTCCTTAACCAGTTAAACGCCTCCCTGCGGACATTTCTAAAGATTTCATTGGTCATGTCAATCATAGTGCTGATTGCCTACATAACTGAAACAAGCACTAACCTCTACCCAAAACTTAACCTTAGTTTAGCATTGGTAGCACATCCTGATATATAGCACTACTGGTTGTCACAATTGGATTCATTCATGATATTTATGAAGTTTGAGTCGAATCCATGAAGTGGGAACACTTTTTGGCACTAACTAAATGATTGAGTTGAAATCGGCTGCTGGGCAGGGATTGTGCTTAACTGGTTTGGGGAGTAAAAAAAAAAAAAAAAAAAAAAAAACTAAACAAAAAAAGTCTGCATAATATGCAAAATCACGCACACGAAACAGCTTCACACTTGCCTGTGAGTTAGCGGTTTGAACCAGACTCACTCTGTCAGTAAATCGTTCAGAGCCGATGCGGAGTCCAAATTGACTCCCTCACTGAAACGAGAGTCATTTTTCTGTTGTCCAATTTGAAATGAACTAGGAAACATTATTGCGATGTATCCTTTAGGTTTGTGAGACTTACATCAGTCCATTAACTGACTGTTGTTTATATGACAATGTGTTATTTAAGATACATATTCACAAAAAAAGCTTTGTTGTATAAATTAATAAGAGTTTTCTTTAAAAAAATATAATATTTTACAAAACAATTATTTATTAGGGTTAAACATATGAGATTAACTGGAATGTAAAACTAAATAATGGCACTTTCCGTGACATATATACACACACAGTATAATGTACTTCAGAGACAAATAAAAAAATTAATATATATTACAGTATACTACGTAGCCTGACTGACAGAAGCTGAACTAGACTGTACACATCTGGCTTTGATCAGTGAGGATATGAAATCAAAAAACACACAGCAGTGGCACTCACAGAGGGACGAACGGAGAAACAGTGATATTTAAATTTCGACTCATTCATCTTCAAAATGATGAATTCAATTGTTGTGCTTTGCAGAACAGAAAGGTCCCAAAGCTAAAGCCCAACAGCAACAAAGAGAAATAAGATGATGTGAACTGGGATTTGTTGCGAAATCATCAGACGAATTTCTGTTTTTGCGTGTATTAGCCTCTGAGAAAAAAATAACTGAGGAGTGTTTCTGCCGAGAGAGAATCATAAACTCTTATCCTAGTGTGTCAGAGAAACATGTTTAAGCCATTCCACACAAAGAGCAATGGTTCTTTTCTCATCCTATCTGTGCCGTCTACAACATCCATACAGGTAATCCTGGATTAGGAACCCATCGTTGGACACCTTTAAACAAGAACAGACACGTCAGCATTTCCCGTTCTGCTTCTGGTTTCCATGTCTGTGAATATGGACAAACCCAATGAACTCTGAAAGGGTTAATCTAGAACACATCTTCTGAACATCCAGACTTCAAACCATTACATACTGTTGGACAGAGTCTTGCAACATGACACGAAAATGTCTAGTGGTAATGTTCTGCAATTCAGCCAACGCATAAAAAAAAAAGCAGTGGGAGCTCTCTTTATAAGACTGCAGGACGCAGGAGAACGCTGCGTGCTACTTGGCTGCAAAATATGAATGATCTGAAGGCAAACTTTCCCACTTTTGTGGGAAATCAGGTTAATCTTCAATGGATTTGCAAGAATACAAAAGAACAACCCGTATCGTTCTCTTTCACTCTCTAAACATTTGAACTCGAGGCTTTAGATTCAGAATCCCCTCCTTTTCTCTGCCTATGGTCTGGAGGCTTTTATCCTTTTCTGCTATCGACAAAAGCAGAAAAATATACAGTGGCACCAAAACATATCTGAACACTTACATCACCTACAAATGGAGGAATTTCTTTACATTAGATACTGTACAAAATGACCAATTCAAGTGGATTTTCTTTTTTTAAAAGAGCTGTTCTCTGAACTAACTTGTCTTTCGGACTCATTTTTGAAATTACTTTCAAACAACTGGCCTGAATGTGATTTTTTTGAGTATGTATATGTATTATATTATCAGTGTATATATTTGTTTATTTATTGTATCTTCGATATACACATTTCTGGTTCGGGTGCTGATTTATACGAGTCTAACAGATGGGGTTGCGTAACTTGTGTGGATACATAAGCCCAAAAAAGTTTTGAAAATACTGAACTAAGTACAATGACGTTCATACACTAAATGCGATATAAGTGTCCATTTTTGGGGGGCACTGTTCTAGGACAAAAAGATCCTGCTGTACTGGGTCTAGAATAAATGTGGGTTAAATTAGCTGCTTTGCTCTGCAGAATGTGGTGCTTATTGACCAGAGAGCTCTGAGGGATTTCACCGTCCTGCTGCTGGATTTTAGATTAGCTCAGGTATTTTCTCCCTCTTTGACAACAGCTGAGTAGATTTACAATGAAAATCTTTCACTGAAAACAGCTGCTTAAAGAAAAAAAAAATGGTTCTAGTTCATAAAGGATATTCCAGGATTAGCTATCTCTCCATCCGCACACAGACTTCAGCAAAATGACCTTTCACCCAGAAAACAAATAATTCGCGCACAAGGACCCAACCGCTTCTCAAATTCTTTTTCTAAATCGAATCAACTTTAAATTGAGCACTTGGCAGCAAAGGAGCATTGGTGAAATACGGGTCAGAGAGCTTTAGGAACGTGGATCGTTGGATAGAAAAAGCACAGCGTGGTCAGCTTCTCATGACTTTGCCGTTTTCTTCGATTGCGAAACATGCGTGATGGTAGTCATCCATTAAACTCCAAAATGAGAAAGCAATGAGCAAATGTCACCAAAAATCCACTAAAACAGATCAATACAGAGAGAGAGAGAGAGAAGGAGAGGGAGCGATTCAGCTCCTTTCGTGTAACACTAATGCACGTCAATTTCCCCTCAAAAGAACAGATCATTTCTGACGGTCTTCTTGGTCATTACAGGCCGTAATCTCTTCATTAGGTCAGTTACGATTGGCCTCTTCAAACAAACAACTGCCATTCAGAGAAGTAGGAATCTTAAAGAGTCCGATTACATCCAAAGCATCGCAGTAGAGCTTGTGAGGGGCTCTTTTATGAGGTGGGCTGTATAAACATGAACTGAATGAATGAATGGAGGCACTCACTGGCTGCAAGGTCTGAGTGAGCGATGCCAGAGATGAGAAGTTTTGCTTCTCTCCATCTGTAGCATCTGAAGAAAAACACATTTTCGTGCCAAAAGATTTGTACACATACACACACGCCTATGAAAGCAGCACGATGGAGCTAAATTAGTTGAGATGTGCTGTGCATACACACAAGACGCTGACAACCTTGCTTAATCTTTTAAATCCAGTCCTGGAACAGAACGTCCTGAAATTTCAGTAAATGGAGAGATTTGATCGCATTTGTGAAAAGATTATGCTTAGATATTTCTTTTCAATTATATATAGGAAGCATTGCCTGTTTTAAAACTTTTAAGTTAGCTGGGCTTAGTATGCTAAAAGAGCAATAGTCACCAGGCAGGTGGATGATCAATGGCACAATAAACAACACTCAAACACACTCCAAACACACACCTTCCTTTTCCGTTTATATGATATAATGGTTAGTCTCAAACTAACAAGAACTTTCTCAAACTGGCAAGCTCCAACTGTTTCTTTCCACTTAACACTTAACTACTGTAAAAATAAACCAAACTGTTGGTGATTACTTTAAATAAAAGTCAAACAATCTTTTCCAGTTTAGCAGATTTAGAACAATGGCATAGATTATGGGCAATACATTATAGTGTTTTTGTTTTATTTTCCCACTGCATATTCTTTCGGGTTTTGGTTTCAACTCTTATTCCAATTTAAATGAAGTTTACAACTAAAAATGTACATTTAAAGCATTGAATTGCTTTGTGGCATATTTATACATTTCTATTTATGTACAACAGATTATTTTCTGAGGTCAAATTAACTGAAATATTCAGATAAAACTATTCCAGCTTCAAGTTGACAGTTCCACCTCCAAACTCAAAATTGTACAGTTCAAAATTTGTACAAAAAAAAAGTAAAAGTTTCAGTAATTTTGTTGGGTGTTTTTGTCATTTTTATCATTTAAATGTGTTTATATATTTTTAGGTTATTTAGCTTTAGTTATTTTAGTATTTCTTAAACTAAACAAAAATGAGCAACCATTTTTTTTCAGTTAATGTTTATTTTATTTCAGATAATGATTTTTTTTAACAGTCTTAGTTTTAGTTTACAATACTAACCCTGGTTAGCAGTATAGTCAATTTATGACTATCCAACCCGTTGAAATGCTAAACAGGTCAATATTTCACATACTTTTAATATATACACATTTGAAAATTAATCAAAGTTTGAATTGAATAACAAATGCAATAATGTTTGTTAATGACTCATTAATAAAAGTGATTATAATCACATTTATTACCACATAGTTCCTCTATTATACACTAATCAAGCACACATCTGAATCACCAAGTCTGACAAACAACTGTCAATCCAATATAAATCACCACCATCACCAAGTGAACTTGGTTAGTGACCCACCCACCAACATTCACCTCGCTTTCACCTTCAGAATCAGAATCAGAATCAGAATCAGAATGAGCTTTATTGCCAGGTATGTTTACACATACGAGGAATTTGTTTTCGTGACAGAAGCTTCCACAGTGTAACAGAATGACAGTGACAGAACAAAAAAACACAGATAATAAAAAATAAAAATAAATAAAAAATAGAACAAGTAAAATAAGGATTTAAAAATATACAAATCGACAATTGTATGTACAGGTATATAACAATAGAGAGTTGTTCACCAACATCATTTCAACTGCTCAGACGGGTGACCATCTCTTACCATTTCCATTTTTTTCCATCTGCGCTCCGAGCATCGACTCAGCGGCATCTGCAAGCTGTTTTAAGGGCACGTTAAAAGTGTAATTCACTGGGTCTGAAGGTTTCATAAGCTGGAAGAAGACCAGCCCTGTCCCATCCTCCCGTTCTTCAGTGGATACGCTTCAGCAGCTCTCTTTACCTGAGCTGACAGCGATGCTTGGTCAGTGTTATCTGACAGAAACATTCTCAGCTGATTCAGGCAGTGATTACTGAGTTAAAGGCTGACAGTTGTGGAACGCCCTGATGGACAGACAGGTTGGGAGACATTTTCACCGTTTGCTAAACATGGCAGTCGGAGTCATCAGACACTGTATCAGGGAGGAAAACAACAGAGAGCGTGAACGCCGGGCTTCATTAATGCAATTATCGTCAGGGCCGAAGGGATATTTGTGTATGTATCATTATTGTTGCAGGATTGAATGTGTGCGCTTCATTACTGTCGAAAGCTGTGTGCCAGCTTCCGCTGAGCAGTTGTTTACGTTCCGTGCAGGCCGGTGTGTCGGGACAGAGAGGTAATTAGGTAACCATGGTAACCGGGGTGTGTGGGGTCGAATCGTGCACATTGTGCTGTGTGGACAGTTTTAGAGCAGGTGGACGGTCTGTCGTGATAGTGTGTGGTGGCTCGCTGGAAGTGTCTTATTGGCAAACCGTGAGTGTGTGTGTGTGGTGACAGTAGCTGCTCTGTTCCTCTGATGCACGGTGGGAAGCCGGGAGCTCGTCGACAACAGCTTATCTGCCAAAACAGCTGGAGCCCTCGGGCACCTCCCAAAGAGAGGACACGCACGCGAACGTACGTGAGCATCGCCCACCTGAAGGAGGACAGTCAGTCACTTAGTCTACAGATGGAGAAAGAGAAAGACAAACAGAACTCGCATGCAAGTAAACACACACACCCTTTTTGTCACAAAATCTACCCAAACCAGCTTTGAAACTATAGTTTGTTCAACCTCACCACACCTAGTCTGACACCCATAACGCACTGCAGAATAACAGGACTGCGAGGGTTGGTTTATTTGATTAGTGCTGCTTGTAAAGGCAGGCTTCTGCGTGACACATCAAATTAAGTGGTTTGTTTGAGGAGAGCTATGGTATCATTTTAATCAATTGGACTTTAGATTTTTGCCTGGCAGATTGTTAAAAAGAAAAGAATAAAGTGCTGGGCAACGATTAATCGCATCCAAAATAAAAGTTTTTGTGTACATAATATATGTATGTGTACTGTGTATATTTATTATGTACATATAAATACACACACATGCATGTATATTTTGAAGAAAAAAATGTTGTTTATATATTAAATATACTGCCACAAGGCTATCAGCATCGACATACTTAACTGAATTTATCAAAAATAAAACAAAAAACATTAAATAAACCATTTTAAATTAAGTGAATTTAGGCATCACAACATTATAAGGTAGTAAGGTACAGTATGAAAAATGGATATGCATTTTGAGATTTGCTGAGTTACATTTAACAGTGTCAGTTAAGCTAGTTAAAGCACTAATAATTTGATAAGTTAGTGTTAGATGTTGCCAAAAGTCAACACAATTTAAAATCCGATATTGACTGATACAATAAATAAAACTTGGTAGTGGTATCTTGGCATTTCCATCCAGAGTTTTATTTATTTTTTGGTAATATCCCAATATTTCCATTAAAACATGGATGCAACATCATAACATCACCCTAGCAGCCACCCAGACCACTGTAGAATTGTGGCAGCATGTTTTGCTTGATCAAGTAGCACTTTTATTTTCTTCAAAAAATGAGCAAAATCTGGTTAAAATGACTGCTTTAGCATCCAAATGACAGAGCTTTACTAGCTTTTGCACTTCACACACTCCGGGTGGAAAAGAGGTGTGACAGATGAAGTGCCGCTGTTAAAAGAATATGAAAGAGATAAACAAACCCATCAGGTGAATATTACCGTACCCCCTGTGGCCAAAACACAGACCCCCAGACAGCTTAACCCACATTGAGTGTGAGCGAAAACGTGTGTGTTTGTGCGCTTCTCTGCCTGCCATTGTAATGAAATTAGAGAGAGAAGTCCATGTCTGATTTATGGCTGTGTCAGGTCTGAAAGCACCTCTTTTACATAAAGGAGAGGCACTTCCAAAGCACACGATTTATCATTCCCATCTCTCATCTCACCATCCATCCTTATTCCAGCCAAGGCTCATCTCCAGCCTTCCTCGGAAAACTCTCTCTCTTTTCGCCCCTCGCAGTGAGGAGTTGAGCAAGAGGTGTTTAACCTTGCTGTTATTTACTGGACTGGTTTTGGAGGCGGGGAGGGACATATTGTATCCAGAGGGGCTTAAATGTGGATGCACATCATGCTGGGGTACACGCATTGTATTATGCAGCTGCAACAAAACAGAGGATTATGGGCTACATATAAGGTTATAATGAACAGGCTCTGCCTTGGGCGGGCTAGCCTTTGTCGTGTGGATGGAAAGGATCCGTGTGTGCGTCTAACAGCAGGAAGTTGTATAAAAGATGTGTAGAGATTGAAGCTGGGACATTGTGTACAGCTGTGAGGCATCTTTTGTTGCTGAAGAGCAGTGGGGATGTGGGACAGAGAACAGGCTAAAGACGTCAAACACAGGCACATCAGATGCGATTTTGTGCTATCAATAGGGTTGGGTATCGTTTGAATTTTATCGATTCCGATTCCGCTTATCGATTCCGATTCTTATCGATTCCTAGTTTCGATTCCAATAAGATAAAAAATCCAATATAAAAAAAATTAAGTCAAACATTTAGATGTCAAACATTTATTCTGTCTTTTTACAAAGCATTCTGTTGCAGCTGAATAACACGAGCAAAAATCAGCAGCCTACAGAACACTGCAAGAGGAATTTTGCCTATGCTTTAAAAAAAAAATACTACAGCAAAAACAACTAGATTAATATAAATTTAAAATATTAAAGTGTTAAAGCCAAGTAAATAGTCAGTAATAAGATAGGAACAAACAAATCAAATAGCAATATCATAAATAAATACAACTGAACAAAATTTCAGTTACAGAAACTGTAATTAAAAGTTTAAAAACACTGCATAGTTTTCTTTTCATAAATAAAATATAGATTAATCAATTAAAGTTATTAAATATATTCAGTCAAGATCAGTGAAAGATTTTCTTTTGTTCTTTGATTAACATTAATAACAGGCAGCGCGTTTATTAGGCTGCTGTCTCTTTAACACAGAACGCACGCAGATCTAAAAATACTGTACATGTGTGTTTTCTTTCTCATCTGTTTACGTTCACGTAAGACAAAAACGGCTGTGTTTATGATGATATACTGACGTAGTTTCTGCATATTGGTCGACAAATATGAAAGAAGTCAGTTTCGGCCCGGAACAACCTTTTCTACAGTGGAAATACACGGAATGGTTCGAGAACGGACACAAACCGGGAACCCGTACCGCGACCTCTGTTCTCTGTACTCGCGCTTGCGCTTCGTGTGCACTACACGCAAACAGGGCGCAAGTTCTTTCCGTTCCTGCACTTAAATCGTTTTTAATCACATTAAAGTGCGAACGCAGGAATCGTTAAGCAGAATCGAAATGCACGCGTCTTATCGAATACCCGGTTCTTGGAAATTTGGAACCGGTTCTAAAATGGAACCGGTTTTCGATACCCAACCCTAGCTATCAAACACTAATGTGGACCATTTCTAAACAAGTTTTCCGAAAACACCACACTTGTCAAACTTTTAGTCCCACCCAAACAATGGCCAACTGGACAAAAACGTACAGTAGGGATGCACCGAATGTTCGGCAACCGAAATTATATAAGCGAAAAGCCCGAATAATATGTACCGAACATTGACTAACGCGATCAAATAGAGGCACGCACTAATGCAGCAAACATGTCTGCAGTGTGAAAGTATTTAAAACTATCAGAGAAAGACGCAGAAATCATTACAAGCACGAAGCACCGACAGCAAAAGACTGTTTAGTGCTGCATCACGCCTCCGATGACAAGAAGAGGTGGCTGGCTGATGCTGGTGGTTAGGCTACTGTATGATGATTGAAATCGCGAAATGGCCTCAAACGATTAGTAAATTAACTGCAGAATGTTATATTTTCTAATGCACGCACAAATTGCATGTATTCTGACAGCGCTGCACAAGCTTGCGGCGCCAGGGTTCAAAGTCCAAAGCGCGTCTGTCTACACTGGACGCGACAAAGCGACCGTTGCATATCATTTGAACTTTGTGTCAGTACGTCATAAAGAGAACGCGGCATCAGTTTACTTTTGAGGATTTGTCGCGCCGCATCCAGTGTAGACAGACAACATCACTGATTATAATGGATTCTATTGTATTTTGTCGCTTCGCGTCGCGCCGCTCGCGTCCAGTGTAGACACGGTGAGAGCCACGCAGATGCACGTGAACACTGAATTCTGTTCACTTCTGCGTCTATTTGTGCCTGAAATACTGTGCTCTGCAAGTATGAATTATATACACAGTTGCTTATGGCTTAGGTAAAGGGAAACAATTGAGAAAGAAAATGGATGTTTAACAGTATATTGGTTCTCATTTTAATGTTCTGTTCATGAACGTTAATCAAACAACAAAACACAAAGAAAAATCACTTTTGTAGCTTTAACACAGATTTGTTAGATTTAATTTATAGTGAAAACTATGCAGTGCTATTTTACATTTGATTATTAAATTTCTGTACCTGAATACTGTTAGACTTACCTGAAAAATATAAAGCACTGTTTATTTCATTTGTATCATTGTTCTGTTATTTATGTATGCTTGTAATTTGTTTATTTCCTATGCTGATTTACTCGCCTACAAAATCACCCCAATCATTGATTTTTCCCCCCCAAATATAACGCTATTGAAGTCATCTGATTTTTTTTCCATATTGCAATATATATTGCAGAAAAAAAATATTGCAATGCGAGTTTTTTCCAATATCGTGCAGCCCTACTTAATTCCCAAAAATACTCTAATGAAGTGGTTCTTTTTATCCAGTCAACAACAAAGCACAACCAGTGCAGTCCGATTCACAAACAAAAGAATCTTATGAACCAGTTCTTTTTAGCTAAGCAAAAACATTTAGTACAATCAGTATAGTCCAATTACAAAATGAATGGCATTTACAAACCAGTTCTTTTTAGTGACTCAAACACACACAGCTCAACCAGTGCAGTTTAATTCCCTAACAAATGACTCTAATGAACTGGTACCTTTTTAGTGAATCAAATAAGTCAGTACAATCAGTGTAGTTTGATTACAGAATGAATTAATCTTATGAGCCATTTCTTTTTAGTGACTCAAACACACACAGCTCAACCAGTGCAGTTTGATCCCCTAACCTAACAAATGATTCTTATGAACTGGTTCTTTTGTTTAGTGTAAAATAAGGCTTGGTAATAAATAGCTTGGCTATAAAAGTCCACCAGCTAGAATAGCAACACACACAAAAAAGAAAAAAGAAAAAAAGAAATGAAATAAAATACCTTTTCATCCATAACATACACAGGCTTCAATTAAACAGACTCAACAACAGACAGCAAATTAACACACCCTCAGAACTTACGCAAACACATTTTTTGCTGACCTGTGACATTAACCTTGATGAGTGACTGAATGTGCGTCATAAGGTAAGCTAACGTATGCTTAACAGATCTGAATATCTCACAAAAGCTCAATATTTTAGACAGTCACATTCCAGAAAACAAACACATACACACACGCACACAGTAGCACCACAGCTTTAGCATGTGTTATGAGCTTTCTCAAGAAAAACAACAAGCGCATGCAACATGTCAAAGCGTGTTTCTATGGCAGCTTGCAGAAAGTCTCGCAGGGTTCTCAGACAAAACAGCTCACAGAGAGCTTGTTTCACCAGTTAACTTTATTTAAATCACAGTAAACAAATAGCTGCACACATGGTCAGGCATGCTAATGGCTTGATGCTTGACTAAATAGCAGCCGCAGGGTTCTTTCTAGAAGAAGCTCTGACTTGGAAGGCATCGTTTATAGCGCCATGAGGTTTGGTTTAAGGTATAATTCAGGGATTACCAATGAACCCTTACCCTCCATTTATCAAGAAACTTAACTACTAATGGTCAGGCACCATTTAAAGAAATTAGGACAAGTCTAGGTCAAAAAAACTGGTCCATGCAGCAGGTTTCAAGAGTGTCTGTAGAGGTGAAAGAGTTTAGACGAGGAGAGAGGGAAGGAGGGAGAAGGAAAACGAGGGCAAATGGTGGAGGCGTCTATCTAATCGAATGTGCTAATTAACCTTAGCGCTTCCCAGGGAGAACAGGTGGAGGAAGAGAGGAATGGATGGATGGATGCATCTAATGAATACTCCTACCCGCCCGGTGATGCTTCCTGTGAGCGGCCCCCCTGAGGAGGTCTGTCGGGCTGGGCTGATGAGGACAATCGGTGGGAACACGTCCATGGAGATGTGGAGACAGGAGGACTGACGTGGAATCTGGACGATCAATGAGTCCGGTCTAAAAGCAGTTGCTAAGAAAAGCAACTGGTGCAAACGCGCTTGTCTGAGAAGAAAAATTTGCAGCACAGAGAATGAAATTAACGTCTTTTATCTTTGGAACACTGAATACAAGACAGAGGAAAAAAGGAAGGTGAGTGTCTTTGTTCCACCGCCAAACAGGTCACCATGAAACAGCACCTGCTCAAAGTGAAGGACACTTCAAGGAACGGAGGTCTAGTAGTGTGTGTGGGGCTCAAATCAAACTCTGAGGTGAGGGGTCCTCATCATGAGTCCCTGTCCCCGCTGTCATGTCCCCTACTGTCCCTCTGAGAACTGTCCTAGTTTCTGATAGTTATCGGTCACAGTGTCAGAGCTCCACTTTTTCTGGCAACAAATTTTTCCTCTGCTATTGTTCAGCTGAATTAAAAAACATTATACACCCACCTGTTTGTAAAAGGGTAGTTCACAAAGAAATGAATATTCTGCCATCATTTACTCACCCTCATGTCATTCAAAGACTTTTTTTCCCTTTTTGTTTTACAAAAGAAGGCAACAAATTAGTCTATACAATGAAATTCAGACGGGTCCAATGTTGTTTTAAAAATAAAGTCTTGGAATGAAATAAGGGCGAGTAAATTATTTTAATTTCCCTTTCTGAGAGAACAAAACAAAATGTTTTTTGAACAATATTCATTGGTAGAAAGGGGAAGAAAAAAACAAAACACAAAAAAAAGTATTCAAACAAACTGGCCAAATTTTGTCTAAAATGTAAATGACTATATTAATTTTCATACAAAAGTAATATTCACATCCGTAGTCTAAATATCTTCTTGCATGAACAACTGATTAAATCAAAGGTGTGATGATTTCTAGAAGAAAAACAATCTCTTTTTTTTAGAATATTGCAGTGCTTATTATAAATGATTTATCTGTGCACATCATCATTTGTATTCTAAACAAACTTTTGCCCTTGTGATCTTTAAAAAAAAAAAAAAAACATTACTGTCCTCTCGTAACAACATCTTTGCTCTGATGACGTGTGCACCAATGCACGTGCGGGACAATAATCCCTCCCATCCAGCAACCTGTCCTGCACATGAGGTCAGAGCAACTAGCCAATGACAACGATCCAATCAAAAAATGATTGCAATTTCCGTTTTAGGTCGACTTTAACTAATGAAACCACAAATGATTCTACTCATTAGCTTCCAGATTAGCTTCAGTTGATCATATTCCTGCATGTCTGGGCCACACAAAGGTCCATTAACCCTGAGCATCTCACAGCGCAGAATAGACACCTGCAGATGGAACACAGCTGTTCAACTTCCCTGGGTAAATAGGAGCGAAAAAGAGAAATACTGCACAGTCTGGTCTTTTAAATGCTAAATACTCAGCATGACACTAGCACTGGCAAGGTCATGAGCTTGATTCCCAGGGAAGGCACTGATAAGATGTATACTTTGAATGCACTTTAAGACACTTTGGATAAAAGCATCTGCCAAATGCATAAAAGTAAATGGAATGCATTTACTGTATAACTAAAGTGAAATTAAATTCTACTGACCAACAGTGCAAGCTTACTTTAGTTCAGTTTTAGCAAAGTTGCTTGTATAAACCACAAACAATGCTTCACAATTCAGACCAAGTATATCCAGAATATTTTTTTCCAATTTACATTAAATTGAACTACCGCTTAACTACAACCAATTAAATACAGTATATGAAGGCACAAGAAAACACTTTACTGTAGCTTTAACTATAAAAATAACTTATTATATATCATTATTATATTTTATGTTATGTCCATTCTAATTTAACTATGCATTTGGCATAAGTTTTTAGCAACATTGGTTTAACCAATGGATTTGAGGTGTGACTATATTGGTTTGAAGTTAAATGAAGGTGTTCAGGAAACCTGTCAGAAAGCAGTAATTATTATAGTTTTTTTCCCCAATGGTGACACTAGTGGTGCAAATAGTGGTGCAACAATAAATATAATCTAATATATAATAAAAGTTTTATTTGGTACTGTATATATGGTTATACGGCTTGATGGGATGGTATATAGATAAAAAAACATAATATAAATGGCTTTACTCAAAAGCATTACCCAAGTGTTAACAGAGTTAATGTTAAAGCTTTAGTTGCATTAAATAAAATAATGCATGCATTTTACAGTAAAGCGCAATATTGTTGCACACTGTAAAAAATGACCGTGAATTTAACGGTAAAAGACTGTAAAAATGCTACAGTAAAAACCTGTTAAATGGTTAACGGTAAATTCCCCTACTATATACGGTGAAAAACTGTATTGGACATTACATGTTGAATTTTACAGAATTTTTTTTACAGTGCAGTAGTATTTCCTTTAAAACATTCTTTGTGACATCAAACTGTCTACAGACTATTGGAGCAGCAAAGTTCTGCTCTCGACACCTCTTTTCCCAACCGGTCGTTCTCAAAGTAGACGGTTACCTCCGGCAAGACCCCCCTCTCTGTTTTAAGTCTGTCTCTCCTTCTGTTTCTCTCTCGGTTACCTGCAGCCTCTCTCTGGGTCCATCACCGCACTGTCTCCATGGCAACTGCTGCCAGGGCTGAACGGGCAGTTTTATGCGAGTCCAAACACAAGCGGGTACATGTGAGGGTATGGCCGGACACATGCAGAGCACAAAGACACTAAAGAGCTCTCCATAACAGAGATAGCCCCATCTCCTCGCTCCCCTTTTCCTCTCTGCTTCCTCTCTGAACACTGCCAAAAGAGCAGAGATGGAGAGAGAACGAGCGAGAATGAAAGAGAGAGGGAGTCAAAGACAGAGCCGTCTCTGTGAGACTGAATGGGGTTGTAGGAGAGACTTCGTGCTGCATATACTGCAGAATCAGAATGTTAATGCGGCCAGACGCTGAGGAGAGAACATCCTCTCTGTCTAAATGTCATCTCCTGTAACAAGGTAACATGAGTAAGCGCTGTGGATTCGGCCAGGTGATGGATACAGGCTTTTATTTATTTCCTTCTTCCCCCTTGCTCGCTTTCACGCAATTATTCCTTCTTGCCCTCTTCAATCCCTCCATCCACCTTTCCATCTCTGCCAGCTCCCTCCCTTCCCTCTCTTTCTCTCTCTCTCCCTCTCTTCCTCTACAAGTCCGCTCCCCTCCGTGTGATCTATGGCTTCATTTCCAGCAGGTCTTTCTGCCAGAATAAGATTACAATCTGTGCAACTGAGCAGAAACTCTATGGATTTGGTCAAAAAAAAAAAAAAAGAAGCAGTAAGAAAGGAGCGGACAAGAAAATGTCTCCCTTTTCTGATTTCAGGAGTTGCTGTTCAAAATCTGAAATCAACACAAACCGAGAAAATAAAAAGGTTAAGGTGTGTGTGTGTGTGTGTGTGTGTGTAAAAGCCCAATATCTAATGTAAAATATTACATTAGATATTACAATACGATGTAAAATATTTTACAATGTAATTTGATCCTTCAGAAATCATTCTAATATGCAGATTTGGTTTTTAAAAAACATTTACTTATTATCATTAATGTTGAAAACACTTGTGCTGCTTAGTATTTTTATTGAAACCATGAGTATTTTTTTGCAGGATTCAAGTTCAAAAACAATTTATTAATTCAACAGCATTTAATGGAAATATTCTGAAACAATGTAAAAATCTTTACTGTCACTTTTGATCAGTTTAATAAATCCTGACTGGATAAAATGTAATTTGAATGAATGAATGAATGAATGAATTAATATAAACTTTTTGAACAGTGTACAGGTATATATTTGAACAGTGTATAATTATCCAGAAATATAAAATAACCCATGATAGGCATTTCCACATTGTTATTTAATAGGCTAAATAAACTCTTTCATTTACTTGCATATACACATATATTTATACATCTAAATATACAGATTACTAAATTAATAAAGGGTTAATATATTAAATAATGTTGTAATTACTATTTATGAGTGATTTTCATCATCTTGTTTGAGAAACCATCTCTGTGTTTTTACATTCCTCTAGATTTCTCATGTGTATACAGTGAAAAACAGAGCAATCCTGATGTACAAACACATCTACTTTGGATAAGTGTCTGCTAAATATCTAAATGTAAAATATAAGTTGTGTGGTATAAACCATATAGCAAAATCTTACAAATTTCTATCACACTTCATACGTCATACCACCCAGCCCTAGAGACATTCAGACGAGACAGGATGAAAACAATGTAAGAGACAGGTATGTAGATGTTAAATAGCAGCGAATATGCAGACAGACAGGCGGAGATATGGAAAGAGGCGACATTGGTATACGGAGCATGCGTATGTGCGGAGGAGTGGGGGGGGGTACGAGCACTCTGGCCTTTCAAATGGCTCGTTATCTTTCTTTGCAAAAGGGCAGAGACACAGATAAATGCAATATCATTAACGCAGAACACACACATAACACGCGCTACCTTTAGTGGTTACCACGGATACAGCTGTTCCGTCGGCATCTTGGCCCGATTACAAAAGCTCAAATTCTCACAAACGGTGGATAATTTCTATTCATTCGAAAACAGGCTGTGCTTAAAAGGTTTTAAATTAAAAGGAGACCATGTCAATATGTTCGATTTTGACCGCAAAGCCTTTAAACTACTTAAAACCCACAAAATTTGCATTCTGTCGGTGTTAAGTCACCCGTCTAAACCGCCACACAGGAGGGATACAGGTAAAGAAGTCTGCTTGTCCACTCAGATGTGCTGGGTTACGCCAAGAACCACAGGGCCTTTAATGCAAGCTAACAGCCAGCAGATAGGTGGAAGTACAGAATGACTGCAGGACTGCAGGTCACACCAATTACATCCAGGCAGACATTTCTCACCTCCCTCAAGCAAAGGCCTGCAGCTGTGCACAACACAGCCCTGAGAAAAGACATTCACAGTCCACACAAAAAACCGTAGGGAAGTTCAGAGAAAGAGAAACTTTCTTTTTTAACCAAGTGTGTGTGTGTGTGTGTACACCAGTGTCGAGAAAGTTACTTACTATATTTAAAAAACATTTAAGCTATTCTAAAAGTTACTTAAAGTACTTAAAATAAAGGGAGATATATCTTTCAGATCCGAGATAATTACATACTTATATCAGATTATTTACAAATCAATGCACTCTATATGACAGTATTCTGTTGTTAATAATATTAAAAGAGCGTCAGTAACAAAGAAATTAAAACGGCAATAAACTGTTCAGAAGTTTGTCATCAGTAAGTCTCTTCATTAATTTTTGATAAAAAAATACAGTACAGTAAAAACAGTAATAATATGAAATATTACAACAAATTTAAGTAATTGTTTTCTATTTGAATACATTTTAAAATGTGATTTATTCCTGCAATGCCAAATCTGAATATTCAGCAGCCATTTTCCAGTCTTTAGTATCCTTCAGAAATTATTATAATATGTTGATTTGGTGCTGATGCTAATTTTCGGGATTCTCTGATGAATATCCGAAAGTTCAAAAGAACAGCATTTACTTGAAATAGAATTTTTCTAATAATCTATTAGTTTTCCTTGCTGAATACAAGTATTAATTTCTATTAAAAAAATAAAATAACTGACCCCAAAGTTTTCAATGATAGTGTATATTAAATACCTAATTATTTCATTACACTTATTAAATATTTATTTAGATGTACTATAAAGATTACAGTACATTAAAAAGATATTTTCACTTGGAAAAAATGCTGACATGACTCACTGAAATAAATAGATTTGTTAAAATGAATCATATTTTAATGCTTCTTGAGAGACGGGACATTATACGGTGTGTTTACTTCACTATCTCATATTTAATTGCACTAAATCGCCACTTGTTGGGGGAAAAATAGCTTGTTTCTGGAACAGCTACACCATTTTGAAATGCCTGACTACCGACAAATGTAGTTAAGTAGTGTCGCTACTTCCAGTTAACCCAGCACTAGTCTCGAGTAGTCAGACTTTTCACTACTGCATAAATCTGCCCACTTTGCTGCTTATTCTGGACAGAAATCGGCCATTTAGCCAGAAAGAGATTGTCTGAATGACATGTAAAGAGACCATTCACAGTTCATTATGGCTGTATATGTTGTTAAGGGGCAGGTAAATCTGAAATCCATGACACTAGTATAATAGACTGAAAAACAATGTCAATGAAACAATGTTCAAATAATGTCAGTCTGAAAACGACTATACACAGTAAAAAATTCTGAGAAGATTTTCTGTCTGCCATCCAAAGTAATAAACAATAATATTTCATAGACACAACAGCAGAATATCCAGTTCTGCTAGTGGATATTGAGTTGATTTGCTACTTAGTGCCTCAAAAAAAAAAAAAAAAAGGCAATCTAATATGTGATTTTTTTTTTGCATCAGTCATTTCTGCACAAAGATGATTGTGACTGAGAAAACTTTACACGCCAGAGTGCATGACACCACAAGCTAATGATCAGCTCTAGACATCTCAAAGACACACAGGTATGCAGAACAAACAACAATCTGAGGACCCACTGAGATTAAACTTCATCCAAGATCAGTGATACACAGCAACAAATCTCACAAACTACGATCCAGAACTACGATCATCTGAGATTATGTGGTGAGGAATGAGAACAGTAATCTTCAGAGATCAGAGGCTTCTGCCAGCATCTGGGAATGTTTGCTATCTGTTACTGCTTGTGTAACATAAGGAGAAAAAGAAAGATTTTCCTCTCTGTGATGACGAACTAATGAATTGTTTGAATCAAGTTACTTAATCACCAGGGTCTTGTATCATCCCAATAAGACAGCAAAACAGCACTGGCTATGTTCACACAGCAGCAGAATGCGCTTGTCAGTTCTGTTTAGGGTGCCATTTAAATTTATGTTAGAATACCATATTAGCAACAATGGCTGAATTCATGGCAGTATCATTTCAATACATCATTTACAATAATACAACATTTCCTTAAGAAGCAATCACTATACAAAAACAAGAGAAAACAACAGTACTGATAAAAATCATATAGAATCTTTTAACTCTTTCCCCACCATTGACGAGTTATCTCGTCTTTTAGAAGACAACGCTTCCCCGCCAAAGACGAGATTTTACGGCTTTTCGTGTTTTCACTGTTATACACTAGGGGGCGCTATTACACATCTTCTGAATGAGTACAAAACCTCCCGAACAAAAATACACGTGAACAGGACGGAGAAACGAGCGATCTCTTATGTAAACAGATGCATATGAAAAAAAATGCGATCATCACCAATGGCAGCATATAAATGAAAACTGCATAATGTTACGGAGTAAAATGTTGATCCAGGAAGTGGTATATGTCTGTGCAAGCTTTGGAGGTGTTGATAGAAGCGATTTACTGGATTTATGCTTTGATAATCGAACTGAATATTATCCAGATGTAGTTTGATAAAAATGTGATTCTCACCTTTTTGCTCAAAATACATTTTTTATGAAACCTACCTATATTCAAGTGTTGATAAAAAAAAGAATGATTTAAGCTAGAATAAAACTGTAAAAGTAGAGGCTCTGATCTTTATTTTGGTGTATTGCATATTCAAATATTCATACAGCAAAATATTCTGGAGGCCATCAAATTTTAGTGAAAATCATCAAAATCGCTGGCGGTGGCTGGCAACCTTTTTCAAAAATGCTGGCGGGGAAAGAGTTAATTTAATAAATTATAAAAATTCTAAAATTCTTCCTTGAGACTTTAAAAAAAATGTATTTTCTGAGTAAAAACGTCTAATATCATTTAAAATTGGCACCAATAGCCTAGTGGGCAGTGTGTCGACATATAACGCCATTGCGTTGCAGACGTCCCGAGTTCGAATCCAGGATCAAGGACCTTTCCCAATCCCCCCCTCCTCTCCCCTCCCACTTCACTTCCTGTCTACTCTACACTATCCTATCCTAATAAAAGCAAAATGCCAAAAACAAATCTTTAAAAAAAATTGACATTCTATTAAAATATGTTTTACACTCAAAAAATTCTTACAAGTCACAAACTGGCTTCTCTTCTCCTTTCAATAAATATGAATGAGTGAGTCTTGGCTGTTTAGGGTGTTACATATTTACATATTCAAAAGCGGTTCTGATAAAAAAAAAAATCAAAGTGAAGTGACTCTCTAAAAAAGGTGCAGAATTTTGAAAGAAATCGCCATCTTTGCCAAACTTAAAAAATTTAGTGCATTTATTTATGCATTTTTTATTTACTATAAATATTTATATATTTTATTAAACGAAGTCAATTTCTTTCTTTACAAAAATAAAATATACAACAAGCTGAAAATTATACAGCTATTATAATTTAAATTCATGAACTCTTTGATGATAGTACATGATAGTATAAGGTGTGAAACAATAGGGCCTTTCGCACCGCGGGAACCTTTTCATAGTACCAGAACTAATTGTGGAACTACCCACTTTTTGGCGTTTTCGGACCGCCGGAACTGGGTGCGATTTTAGTACCGGACTGCCTTTTTCGAGAACCAAATTAGCTTTCCGTTCTTTCAATCGCTTTACGTTTACGTCGACTTTCCATGTTCATTATTGTGAAACCTGCGAGACACAACAAAAACAGCTCCGATCACAGCGTCCTCCATCCTCCTGTTGTTAATGTTGTTCTTCTTTGTTTCTGTTGTTGAACGCCGCGCACAAATGACGACGCTGTCGACCGGCTTACGTCACTTCTTAGTACACACTCTCAGTGCGAATGCAACCCTTTAAATAGTACTGGGAAATAGTTCGCGCAAAATCGTCCCAGTACTTTAGTACTGTACATTTAGTTCTGGAACTAAAACGGTGTGAAAGGCCCTAATTCCAGAGTTACACCTGTTAGTAGATACGGTTGTCGACCTCAAACACTGACTGTGTGAACGAGCCAACGAAATGACAAATTATGATTTCACATCTGCATCTTCTCTGGAGAGCGCACAGATGACTACTTATTCCAACTGGGGCCCAAAAATCTCATTACAGGAGGAGCTGCGGTGTACTTTGGAAATCCTTCAGACATCTGTTGGAACATCCCGCAGACCTTTGCGTGTGTGCTTTAGCACATCTTCATCTTAGCGGCCTTCTTCAGAGTAAAAGCGTGGTGATGAAAAGCACAAAAATGAAACACCTCCACAAAACATCTTCACAGCTGTTTGAGAGATTCGCTGAAGTGCGCAGTTGATGGGAGATAATTAGTATTTACTGTGAATAAGTGAGGATGCCATTAGCAGGTCTTTGTCTATGAGACCTTGTCAGTGAATGCCGCGAGCTCCAGCGTGTGCGACTCAACCTTGAGCCGTGTGGAAAAGCGTAATCGGCGATACGGCACACCGACAACGCGATGAGAGAGAACGGAGAGTGACTTGCTCTTCTCTCAGATGACAAGACTGATTTAAATATCAAAACAGAATGTAAAATGGTAATTAAAACCCAATTACTCTGTACGCGGTTGAAAAGTCAATTAGAGACTTCAGAGGCTCGGAGAAGACAGATGCCAAGGTGAGGAACGAGGGGAGATGGTGCCGGGCCCTCCGGCAAACCTGACAAGTAAGAACACACCTGGGAAAGCCACAGAACCACCTAAACATAATCCACCGCATGAGAGCTGGCAAGAAAAGACTTCATGTGCCATCCCGACACTTTTTCGAGCGGCCCGGATCTGGGATGAGAAGAAAAAGAGGCCGTCAACTCCATCATGACCCATCTATAAATGATGAGCAATTTGCATTAAGAGACATTCAATTAAGACCAAAGAGAGAGAAAAGGAGGTGCGGAGAGACAGAGGGAGTTTGTAACAGAGTGAGAGAGAGAATTACAAAGCTCATAAGTTAAGTGGGCTCCATCCAGCATTCCAGTGATGCCCCTTCTCATTGATCTTTCATTAGTTATTTATGTGGCGGTAATGAGGGCTGAATATGAGGGGAGAGAGAGTGTGGGTGGTGGTGCCAGACCAGGTTTTTGATCACTTGTATTTAGTTCCAAAAGAGACGGCTGGTGTTAAACAGAGCTAGAACAGCACTGACAGCCCCTTGCTTGGGTTTGGACTAGCTTAACTAACATAAAGCAAAAGTGGGTTTAGCAACACATGCAGAAGAATCCAGTCTGTTAAACGCACAGGGAGATGTGAGAAAGTTCAGACTTGCTTCCCACTGGACTGCCCAAGTGCTCTTACAGTACTTAACCTTGCATGTTAAATATTCAGCAGCTCATATGAATATTCATTGTTTTCAAAATTGATTGGTGATTGATATTCATCTCAAATATTGCTTATTCTCATCTCAAACTTTAATCTTTTCTTGAAACATTTTTTTAAGTATCAAGATCAAAAAACGCTAATTAATTTATGGCGTGGTCACATTTCTGGCAAAATTTGGCAGGTCAGAAAGGTCCATTGTCAATAGTGTAGTGATGTATGAAGCACAGACCATACTTTACAATTAAGCAACAAAGCAACAAAACTGTTTGTTGGTCACGGGGGCAAATTTGAATGACCAACTGAACCCGATGCCAAATCTGTGTCATGAAATTTGTCACAAAATCCCAGATCACATGGATTCCTATTTAAATGACTGGATTTATGCTGCAAAACTTCTCTGAACAATGTGTCAATGTGATCACACTTTTACACTGATAGAATGTTCAGCATTCAAAATGAACTGTGACTGATCTTTGCTGGCTTATATTAATTTACTGTTTGTATATTACAATAAGTTTCTGTATCTAGGTATAGGTATACTTGGGTTCAAAGGTTTTAATAGAAAAATGCTAAAACACATAAAATATAATATAAATATAACTATAAATGTAATAGTTTTTATATATTTTTCCCTAAAACTAACACTATTCAAGCCCTATTCATTCTCATCTTATTCTCAGAGAAGAAAAAAAATGAGATCAGGACATCTTCGAACCTGTATTCGCCATGTGTGCACACTGGTTCAATCTGTTGGCTAACCTTTGTTCCAGGGCTTAGACTTAAAAGTGATTGTTTTAAGAGCTTTTGGAGGTGACAATGGCAAGCTGAAGTGCCATATTCACGCTATGTCAGGCCCTGGCCACTAAAAACATTCATGCCAAAAATAGCCCTACCAAGAATGTCCCGTCATCACTGTGATTTTTCAGAAAACTCCAGGGACAAAAAGAAAACACACAATCACACGCAAGCTTTTGTTTACCCTCTGCATTTTTCCCAAGATCTAAGGCACTCTAGGGTTGTGGGAACACACGTGCTGCTATCTTTAAGTTGCCCAAACAGCTGACAGTTTACTGACGCCTGAAGCATAATGACATTAGCAGCCATTTACACAGCAAGGCGAGGAAAGCTGTGAGACACAGAACTAGATTCAGACGTTTACACCTTAATATCCCCCTCACCCCCTCTGAGAAAGAGCTTCTGATGCTGCTGAAGCTTGGCGCAAACAACCTAACATGTTCTGAAAGTTATATTGCTGAGAGATTTTTTTTTTAAACATCTGGCATTGTTTTTGATTATTGGCTCACAATAGGATTGCACTGGAGTCATGGACAGATTCTGGCCAGTCTCAACAAATATGTAAATGCTAATGTGTTTTTGCTAAGTAGTCAACATTAGCTAGCTGCCACTGAGACTAAATAGGTTGTCAGTTTTTAGTTATGGACTATTTTTTAACATGTTGTTTGTGAGTTTTTAGCTTTTTTTTCCTTTTATTCTGTTCTCGTAATGTAAAAAACAATCACTTCGATTCGGTCACCTGATTTATTGAGCAATATCTGATGAATTATTCCACTGGATCACACCAGGAATATCTCTTTTCTCTCCCCAAATCCTCAGTCACGTCTGTCTTCTGGTCTGTTTTCTTACAGAGGCACTTTAAAACTTTATTTCCCCCTCTTTTCTTCACTTCTGATTCCTATTAGCATCCTTTACTGTGGCAATGTTTCTAAAGTAGGAGAACAACAGAAAGACAGAAAGCTTTTTGAATTATCTGTCAGTATTTTAAAAACGCTGCTTTCCATTTTCCTCGGGTAAGACTGATCGTATCTTTATCCGACCACACTGGAGACGCGTCGGAATGCAAGCCAAAGAATATTTAGATAGTATCCGATATGAAACGCATATCAATGCCAGGTAGAGTGAGGAGTGAGAGCGATGCAGACTTATCGAACCTGGCATGCTGATTGGCTTCAGTGTCAACAGAAGACACACTTGCACTCTCTTTCTCTGTACACACAGAACAAACGCAACACAACCATGACCTCCTCTGGCATTTCCAGCTCCTCTGAGGGTTTGTGTGTGTTTGAGGAGAATAAAAGCCTACAGGTCAAACTGCTGTCTGACAAAATCATAAACTCAGCAGCCGAGCTCCCCTAAAGCACTGCCTTTAAAACACCATAAACCCTGTCATTAAACTGCCATCGAAATAGTGCCAAGCAAAGTTCACTGTACAGTGTTTCAAAGTCCGGTTTCGCTCGGCACACAAAAACAGTGCTTATTTTGCTGCCAATTATTATAGATACAGATATTTACATTTCTGATATAGACAAGCCGATATTTATTTTTATTATTAATAACTGATAAATGGCCGATTAAAATTACATGTGCCAAATGTGCAGTAAATATACATTTTAAGATTTTCTAAAGATTATATTTAACAGTGTTATTAAATTATTAGCAAGCATTACATGGCAGTAAAGTTATCTAAAAATAAAAATAGTAAAAAAAAAATATATATATACTATACAATATTAAATTAAATACACAAAATCAGCCGATACCAATTAAATAAAATAAAAAATTCCAATATCAGCTGATAACCAATATGGTACTAATAAAAGCATTCCCACAAGGTCATTATTAAAAAGATAGTTCACCCAAAAATGAAAAATCTCGCATTAATTACTCACACGTCGTTCCAAACCCATAAAACCTTTGTTCATCTTCGGAACACAAATTAAGATATTTTTGATGAAATCCTTTTCAAGGCCCAGAAAGGTAGTAAGGACATCATTAAAATAATAATTCCTTACATTTATATAGTGCTTTTCTAAGCACTCAAAGCGCTTTACATTGTCAGGGGGTATCTCCTCATCCACCACCAGTGTGTGCAGCATCCACCTGGATGATGCGACGGCAACCATAGTGCACCAGAACGCCCACCACACACCAGCTTACTGGTGGAGAGGAGACAGAGTGATGAAGCCAATCAGCAGATATGGGGATGGTTAGGAGGCCATGATGGTCAGAGGCCTCATCCGAAGGATGGTGCTTTTTACAGTATAGTGTCCCCATCACTATATGGGGCGCAATGGGGCGCTAGGACCCACACAGACCACAGGGTGAGCACCCCCTGCTGGCCTCACTAACACCTCTTCCAGCAGCAACCTAGTTTTCCCAAGAGGTCTCCCATCCAGTTACTGACCAGGCTCAACCCTGCCTAGCTTCAGTGGGTAACCAGTCTTGGGCTACAGGGTGACATGGCTGCCGGTAAAATAGTCCATGTGATATCAGTGGTTCGACCTTAATTTTATAAAAGGTAGGAGAATATTTTTGTGCACAAAGAAAACAAAAATAACAACTTTATTCAACAATTTCTTCTCTTCCATGTCAGTCTTTGATGTAAGGACATCGTTAAAATAGTCCATGTGACATCAGTGGTCCAACCTTAATTTTATTAAGCTACAAGAATATTTTTTGAGCAAAGAAAACAAAAATAACAACTTTATTCAACAATTTCTTCTCTTCCGCGTCAGTCTTCGACGTAAGGACATCGTTAAAATAGTTCATGTGACATCAGTGGTTCAACTTTAATTTTATGAAGCTATGAGAATATTTTTGTGCACACAGAATACAAAAATAACCTTATTCAACAACTTCTTCTCTTCCGTGTCAGTCTTCGACACACATTCACGAGAGCATGCTTGCCTTGCATAAAAGCACAACGTAAGCCTGATGTTGCAGTTATGCTGTGAAGCAGTTCTAATGCTATGCTGTCAATCTGTGATGGCAAGTCAGTCTCACCCCGTCGTTCAATTCCATTTCTCTCTGACGGACCTGTGAACGTCGCTTGCTCACCACTAAATGGAAGCAATTGATTACCGTGCTCTGTCTGTCTGCAGGCTGCTCCTCAGAGTCAAGGGCAGATCGACAGTAGACACAGGACTGTGGGAAGAAGGGAGGAGAGGGGCGCCCGCCTGCACACGTGGCCCTGCAGGAAACACAGTGTGCTCAGTGCCCAGAGCAGTAGCCTCAGGGCAGGTGAGATCACCACTGCTCTTTCACACTGACTCCAGTATTGTGCAATCGCCACCGCAGGCAATTTTTTTTCCCATTACCGTACAGTAAAAATGCTTTATATCAACAACTCTGCAGTGTTTCAGGTCCGCACTGTACATCTACTCAAACGGATCTGAGGCCAACAACAGCAAACTACTTAGTGGCTATGAAACGCTGACCGAAACCTTTTGCAAAGGCTTTTGAATTTTTCAGAAGTTTGTGGTACCAAAATACTGAAGTTATTTCTGCCACCTGCACGCAATGTAACTCTTTGACGAAAGACCAAGCCACATATGTTGAAAAATGCTGACAAGATCACGTATTTCATAATTTCTTTGGTCCTATCTTTTAATTAATGAATATTATATTTATATATAAATATATATATATATTTATACAATTCATACAGTCAGTGAGACTTGAATACATCTCGTATATGGTGAGCATGTTCTTTTTTTTTTTTTGTGGAGACAAACTCAAAAATGTCAGGGTGATGTAATTGTCCTGATATTATAACAAAGAAAAAAGAAAAAACTTGAAAACCTTAAGTAGACTGCTATTGCTTTTTATTGTTACTTCTTAGAAAAAAAAATAGTTTAACAAAACTGCTAACACAACTTTTACTCCAGTCTTCGGTGTCACATGAGATCAGAGATCATTTTAATATGCTAATTTGTTACAAAATAAATTATTATTATTATTATTATCAGTGTTGAAAACAGTTAGGCTAATATTTTTTAACCTTGTGCTGCCTAATATTTTTGTGGATACAGTGATTCATTTTTTCAGGACTGTTTGACGAAAAAAAGGTTCAAAAGAACAGCATTTATTTGAAACAGAAATCTTTTGTAAAATTATAAATGTCTTTTCTGTCACTTTTTATTCACCTTGTTGAATAAAAAAAAATGTTAATTTTTTTTTTTTTTTTTATCTTTTGAAAGGTAGTAGTGTACATTTCTAAGAACTCTTTATATAAAAAACCCTTCCTTTTTAAAATTGTGGACCCTCTTTCATTTCATTAACCAAAAAATGGTTTGCCAAGTGAAAAGCCAATTTAGACCTGTGAGGCTTCAAGCACTCAGCAAAAGTCTTTAACTATTCCCAAGAAGTTACATCGAATTTTAAAGAGACCTTCACAAACAAAACTTTATTTACTGAGAGCTTACAGAGGAACGTTCAGGTTTCTCAGCCTCACTAAATATTTCTCTCTATCCAAACTCTAAATAAACTCACAAAGGAGGTGACGTTCTCTACTCCTGGCATTGAGTGCCAAACTCCACATTAAAACCTCCCACACCACTGTCTGACAGGGCAATTAGAGTGACATGGAACCGGTGCTCTCCACTCCAGAAAAAAAAAAAAACTACAGTCTCCATGGTAACACAGATGGTGGTCCACAGTTTTGAGCTTTTCAATTTGAGACACTTTAGTCAAAAGCATCAAGCTTCAGAAGACACCTCTGGACTTAAAAGAGAGAAATATCTCTCGAACCTCGAACATCTGTCCTAAGGCCATCATTACACTGTCCGTGAGCCGGTATAGCTCTAAACAGGTAATAAATGCTCTGGGATTGTGGGTAATAGGCCGCGGGCTTCACTTACTCTAAACGCAGGTTTCGGAAATAACTGCGAAGAGATCATCTTATATTTGTGGGTGGAAAACAGCTTGAAAAGCAACTGTGCCATGGCAGAAACTCTCGACGAATCAGATCTGAATCAAACAGGAGATAAATAATGAATGAAAGAATGAAGCAACCCACTGACATCTGGCCTTAGCAATGAAGGATCCGAAGGAGCGTACAACTTTAGATGTTGCCCAAAAGGCACAGATGTAGGCGATCCAAAAGGAAAGAACCCTTTAGCAAAATGTTAAGCCCTCCAGATAAAGAGATTTCTTCCTGTTCATCCATTCAGCTTATTATTCCTCCATTCATCTTGATCTGTATCAGTCCGGCCACTCCGCCTTTGCTCTTTGGATCGGCCATCGAAGTCATCTATATCCAACAACAGAAACATATCCCATAACACTAAGATGAAAGCAAAGATATCCTACAACATCCCAAACGGAGGATGAGCTCACAAACACGCACACACAGTCGATATTATCGAACATGCTGCGGTCTTTGTGGTGGGAGATTTAGTGACATTACCTACCAGTGACAGGTCTCATCGTGAGGTCATTCATCACCGTTGTGTGTGCGGGTCGACTGGCACGCGACCCATGATTGCAAAAAGACGCTCGATCACACTTAGGTGTAGCGATCACACGAAAAATCAATTCACCTGTGTGCATTTGTGTACGTGTGTCGACTACTGAATTTATCATATCGCTTCTCCATGTCCTTGAGGTACCAGATTCGCAGATGATTACAAATGGACAAGTATATGAGCTCTCGCACACAAGCTGCAATTTCCGAAATACATTTCGGTCAAGGTCTTGGTCCCAAGTGGCTAATTTCCTGCAAACTTCGTAGCATTAGTCGCTTGGAATATGAGGAAGAGGAAAAGAAAGGCTGCTTTGTTCTCCATCATACCGAAAAGCAATTAATACAGTAATCCTGTCCCAGCAGGCCTTGGGGGGAGGGCTGTATGTAAATGACCTGAAACAGGAAAGTGAGTGAGATGAAGTAAATTAGCTTCAGGCTGAGGGTAATAAATAAATATCCATGCTGATTAAAAACTCACTAACACATCTCTCCAATGCAGGTCAGCTACATTCATTGGGCAGAGGGGGGAAAAATGAAAGTCTAATTTCCTTTTCTCAAGGTGACCTTTCATGTCCAATAAAAAGATATATAACAATTTCTTCAGGCTTCAGACACCACACATACGCATTCATTAAGCCTTCAAATGTGCTGACAATGAAGAACGCAGCTTGAAATAAAGATTTATAACTAATGTTCTTCTTATTAAAAATTCTCTTCTGCTATGACTTGCTGGATTAAACCATCTATCTCCTGGACGTGTCCTTCTACCCTAACAGTGCTGGGGAAGATACTTCGAAGTGTAGTTTGTTAAGGGACATATAAGTAAAAGTACTAGATATAGTACAAGCTAATGAAACACTGCCATTAAACAGCATTTGAACAGATTTATTTGCACTGAACGCCCCCGATAAAACTAGAAAACAGCACAATCTAACAATATATTTGAGTAAAACGGTGACCAAGCAGCAGCACTGCTTAAACATTATTACTCTGTAAGATTATTTACCAAAAAAATATCATATTCATTTGTATCACTACACAAAGAATGAAGCCTGCAAAGGCTTTTTTTTACTAAACTAGCGTATTTAAATGAACCAATTCAGTGCATTGATTCACTTGTTTGATTACTACTGCAAAAAAATCTATTCCTTTTTTCTTTATGTAAATTGGAGCCGTTTTTTTTACCAATAATTTACACTAAATGCCACCAACATAAAATGTAAAACTTAATACCATCAATAAACACAAAATCATCAACAAAACTAGAAAAAGTCATAATTTACATTCCTAGAACAAAAAAACAAAAACAAAGTGGCCAACAGAAGCGTTTAACTAAATATGATTTTTAAGATTATTATAATAAATACTGTAATATTATTTTGTATATAGCAAGAATTTTATTATTTAACTATTTGAGTGACAAATCAGACTTTTTCATGTTACGCATAAATCATGAAGCATGTTTGAGCACATTTGTACACTCTGATGTGCATGCACAATACTTTTAGAATCACAAAAAAAAGTTTTAAAAATGCTTTAAAATCTGTAGCATTTTATAATGTCACACTGCTACTTGTTGAAAAAAAATTCCATGCCAAGTTAGTAGTGCTGAAAAATGCAAAAGTTAGTTTGTTACTCCCCCAACACAGGCTCATGCAGGAGCACAACTAAATTTTCTTTGGAAGAAGAATTCAGTGCTTGTGAAATGCAGAGTTTGAGTTTGTGAAATGCACTTCACTCACTTAATCAGTGGCCTTGCCCTGCGCTGTCAATATGGCTGATCACACCGGTTTTTCCACATTACGTTAACAACTTCATGAGCTCTGCTGAGCACAGTATTAATCTCCGGCGAAACCCCGCTTTTCACCCTGATCGATACACGCTGTCTGTCCTGCCTGCGGCGCGTAGACTGTGGGAACCACTTTTTTGGAATCCGGTCAAAACTTTCACCACGCATTTCACACACACGGGATCGAAACGAACACCGGCTATTTTTAAGATGTAGCACCCTTAAAGAGAATCAAGAGAAGCAATGTGGCCAAGTGAGAATAAATGGAAAAGCGAAGAAAACTTATCAGAGGCAGCCTGCTTGGCAGAACAAAAGTACATTGCAACACAACAGGTATAAAGCGCAGAAAAACAGCAGTCGTGTTGCACAGCTTTTAAACAAGGAGTCATTTTACCTCAGCATAAAACATGTCTGTATGTGGGCGTCTGTAATGTAACATGCTATTTTGCAACCAGACCTGCAATTAAGAGCATGGAAGCTTAACCAAGTTTGCCACTTTTTTTGGTAAGAAAGTGCTTTTCTCACTCTCTCGGAAAGGTACAGGACTAATCCAGCTTGCTGGGAGGCCACTTAAGCTAATTGGCAGGTTTTGTGGGCATGGGTTGGTACTCAAAATAGCCGAGACCACCCTCCTTCTCATCTTGTATAAATGGCTCCTTCACCACCATCATCTCCTTATTCCAATCAAGCCTTTAAATAAGCCAGGCCTCCCCCACAAAGACGGCGAAGTGCACTGTTAAATTAGAGTAATGAGACAAATGACTTGAGAGCAAATGAAGGAGAAAGAAAGTGAGGAAGGAATTAGAAGAGAAGGAATGGATCCGTATACGTCACATTCACTGTCACGCACCCATTGTGTCTCAATCCGCTCCCTAGTTCATTAGTGAGGCTCAGTTTTTGAGGCTGTCCCATTGTCCAAATCACTCTAAGCAGAGAAATGTTCACGCCCCAGAAATTCCCAGAATGCAACCCACCATGAAACTAGCAATAATATTTACTTACTAGAAATGTCACTATTCCTTCTTAAGTATTTAAAGTTGTTTCTTCATGTGATCTTTCATTCTTATTCCCTAAAATGCACGACGGGTAAAAAATTATGCAAACTTTTAAATATTAGACAGGAATTTGTGTTTTAGTTAAAGATAGAAGACTAGGGATGAAACAATATTAAAATTCTAGCCAATATGGATAAGCCAACAATTATCTGAATGTTATGGCTGATAATTGCTAAACTAAACTTTTTATACTATCATGTACAAATAAATTTAATTCATTTATAAAGTAAAATGAATGCTAACAGTGCTACAGTTGAAGTACAATTACACACAATTAAAAGTTTTGGCCAATACCAATTACCTACTAATTATTTTCATAAGCTGATACCAGATAAATTACTAATATTAAGAATAGCGCAGGAATAAAATAAAAATAAAACACTAAACTAAAATCAACCATTATGTAGGTAACACAACATTATTTCATAAAATATGAAACACATATTTTATATTTACATAGTTTTATATTTTTAAAGTTTTAAAGGTTTTCAATTATTAGTATTAATATAAAAAAATTACTTTGAGTGGTAGATGACACTAAAGGTAATCCTAATGTAAATATAAGGGACATGATTGGACATGATGGACATGCATAATTAAATATTCAATACTGACTGTTATTTAATAAATTTAAAAAAACTCTAATATTGGGTATAACCAATTTCAGCACTAATATACGTTATATCCTCAAAATAAAATAACTTTTATTTTTGCTTATGTTTATTTATGTTGAGAATTTAATATTGTAATAATTTTGTGCTTTGCTATGTGATGTTTAATGTCAGAATTGCCATTTTTAAAAACTCAAGAAAAGCACATTTTCATAATGTCAGTGTACTTTTTACATCTACAATGAAGGTGCACAACAATGTTGATAAATACCAGCTACTTGTACTTGTGACGCAGCCAGGTCACAGGTGAGGACGTCATCAATTTCCCAAACTTCAGTGTATCAAGGGTCTTGCTAGTACTTACATTTGTTCACAATGTCCTCAAGCACGTCATAGGGAATTAGGGAGCAGAATGAAACACAAACAGTCTTCAGTTAGACTTCTGTTCAGCTAGAGTCCATTGCGTAACTGATGGCAAGAGTAAAGTAAATGAGCAAGAATTGTTTACTTCAAACTCTTAAAAGTATGCCACCTTAAATTCCCAAGGTGCCCTCTTTGTCTAAGGTAAATCACAGTAGGGCGGTTCACATCTCCTAAGCGAGCCAAAGCTTTGTCACCACAGTCGCCATTAAGCTAATTGCTTTTATAGAATCTGAATGGTGATGAGACAAGAGTCTTCTCTTTCTGTCTTTGTTGAGACAGACAGATCTGGCATCTAAAAGGCTGAGGCTCAATTCTTCCAACGCTTTCAGATAGGGTCACATGTCATTGGCAGATCTGAGTCTGTAAAACAGAAAGAATACAGCAAGTCCATTAGTTCAGACACCAAACTACGCCAAAAATAAGGATACGTTTAAAAATACAGAATGAGAGAATTAGATATTGTGCCATATTAATGAAGTGTCTAAGAATATGAAACATTATATGAGAGATATTTCTAGGTCTGTTTTGCTTTGTAGTCTATTCTGTCTGTGATTAGAGAAGACAAGGTGGAATCTGATCCCAGACCTGCTGTATTTTCTATGAACACAGTGCCTGGTTCCCTCAGAGACATCTTGAAGCAAGGCTTTCCTCTTCATTTACATTTTCGTGCAACATAACAAATGTCATCCTCAAGGATCTCTGCATAAAACAGGCTGTATTAACCTCATTCGTTTCATTTTCATGAATTTGCCACTCCTTTGTGTTTGTGAATCCTCACAGCAGCAGTTGTGGAGTCCCTGCCTCCCTGAGCACAACACGAGTTCAAACATCAGCATCACAGTGCATCCCCGGGTCCAAAACTAACTTTCTTTTTGGCCAGGTATTAAAGGTGAACAAGTTATTGGCTACACAAGAGTTACAGTCTGATAAAATTAGTTGTTTTATCATGTATATTACCCTCAGGCGGAACAAGAAGGTTATTCTAAAAATAAACAAACCTAGAGGTTTTCACATATGATCCAGGTACACTGAACTGTGGCAGTCATGTGGGATATACAGATTTGAATCTGTGTCAACGTAACGTAATGTAACGTAACATAGCATAGCATAGCATAGCAACACTTTCTATTCATCAAAGAATCCTGAAAAAATGTATCACAATAAAGTAAAAAGTCAACATTAATAATAAGAAGAATGTTTCTTGAGCACAAAATAAGCAAATTAGAATGTTTTCTGAAGGGCCGTGTGACATGACTGCTGAAAATTCAGCTTTTCCACCACAAGAATAAATTACATTTTAAAATATTGTAAAATAATAGATTACAACACTACCATTTTTACTGTATTCCTGATCAAATAAATAAAGCCTTGGTGAACATAAAACTCTACTTTCAAAATAATCTTTTGAACTTTTGTAGTATGACATATTAATCAGATATAATTAAATAATAATAATAATAATAAATTTTATAAATAGTAATAACAAAATGAAGTTTATATTTTAAACAAGAAAATTACACTTAAAGGGATAGTTCACCTAAAAAAGAAAAATCTGTCATTAATTACTCACCCTCATGTCGTTCCAAACCCGTAAAACCTTTGTTCATCTTCAGAACACAAATTAGGATATTTTTGATGAAATCCAAGAGCTTTCTGACCCTGCATAGACAGCAACGCAACTGACACGTTCAAGGACCAGAAAGGTAGTAAAGACATTGTTAAAATAGTCCATGTGACACCAGTGGTTTAACCTGTAATGTTAAGAAGCTATACTATTTGTGTGCAAAGAAAACAAAATTAACGACTTCATTTAACGTAAAACCTTTGTTCATCTTCAGAACACAAATTAGGATATTTTTGATGAAATCCAAGAGCTTTCTGACCCTGCATAGACAGCAACGCAACTGACACGTTCAAGGACCAGAAAGGTAGTAAAGACATTGTTAAAATAGTCCATGTGACACCAGTGGTTTAACCTGTAATGTTAAGAAGCTATACTATTTGTGTGCAAAGAAAACAAAATTAACGACTTCATTTAACTATTTCCACTCTTCCGGAATTCATCAAAAATATCTTAATTTGTGTTCTGAAGATGAACGAAGGTCTTACGGGACTGGAACGACATGAGGGTGAGTAATTAATGACAGAATTTTCATTTTTGGGTGAACTATCCCTTTAATACATCTAATTCAAGACATTCTCTCATTTCAAAAAATGATGTGATCTAGCAAAATATATCGCCTACACCTGGATTTCCACAACTTTAGCCTACAGTTGGTTCACCCTCCGCCTATGACAGAGTAGAAGTATACAAGAAAGAAATTACTTCTGACTCTTACAGAAACAGTAAAATGCCTTTTATGACACATAACTGCATAGAGGGACACAAGAGTGTTGTGTTCAAAGACTTGCCTTGTGCTGACAGACATAAAGAGAGAAGGGACATTCATAATTCAAAGATGGGTGGTGGTGGTGGGGGTTAATCCCTCTCCATCTGCCTAACAGCACCTCTCCCTCCCTCAACACTGGCCTCAGATCCACCTGCACTGAACCAGGGGCTCTCAGCTAAAGATTTGGGCTGACCTGCATGAAGGCTCCCTGCAGACTTTGCTTCCCTGTCTTCCAAATCGCCAATGCCTGACTTTGAAGTTTCCAGAAGGAGAGACTCCGACGGGCCTGCAATCTCACCAACATGGCTGTTCTCAGGATTAAGGGACACAGATGAGGCAGGAGGTGCTTCCTGGCTCCAAATGTGCAAGCTTTTTCCCCCCATCCCCAGCGCTGATGGATTAACAGACAAACTAAAGGCAGCAGAAAACACACACAATGCACAAAGTGTAATGTGGCACCTAAGAAACCAATTTGTGAATAAGGACAGAAGGAGGGGGGGGCGCTGCTTTGGTCCATCACTCCCCTTTTCTCTTCATCCTCCTGCTACTCTGCTTGTTCTTTTAACGCCATTTTCAGTTCTGCACACCAAAAAAGGAATAAACTCAATCTGAAAACTCAAGAAGCTTCTTATAAGGCTTATAAAGCAATATTCTCTTTGCATAATTTGCAAATTTTTGTTGTATTATTGACATACAGTACAGTGAACAAAAAAAAGCAATTGCCTATTCGGAGAACAAAATGGTTGCAACATTTCAAACAAAATGACATGCTGCTCAAAGGGAAAATTTCATTGAGTGAAATTGGCTAACACAGACTCTCATCACCCCTGAGGAAAAAGTAAATGCCCCCTTAAATTTAATATCTGGCTAGACAACATTAAACAATAATAACGGCAATCAAACACCACCTGTAATTTGATATGATCCTTTGTTTCTTTTCAGTACTTCAGATGTCAACTTGACTCTGTTTTGGATTATTGTCCTGCTGTATCACACAATTACACTTAAGCTTCAACTCATGGTCAGATGCCCAGACAATCTCTTAAAGAATGATCTATATATGGTTGAATATAAGCTACTTTCAATGATAACAAGTCACAGAGGCCACCACGGACAGCAAAACATACCAAGTCAACCATAATGCCACTGTACACATCACTTTCTTACAGTACAATGCTGTATTTGCTATTTACATTTTCACTCATCTGACCATAGAATAAACCAAGGTCTTGGGATCATGACATGCTTTCTTTAACAAACATGATGTGAGCTTTGATGTTCTTCTTGGTGAGCAGAAGTTTTCACCTGGATACTCTTCCTTAAAGTCAGTTTTTCACAGTCCCTTTCCTATTGCGGAGTCATGAACCGTGACCTTGGCTGAAGCAAGAGAAGCCTGTAGTTCTTTGAAAGTTTTTCTGTGATAATTTGAAGCTTTCCAGATGAGGTGCTAGTGTGCCCTTTGAGAAATTCTGACCACTTTTGGGAATATTCACCACTAAAGGCCCCGATATACTTCAAACGAAATCGAAGAACGAACTGATATGGCATCATTGAACAAAATCAGGCTGAAACGAAGTTCATTTTGAGTTAGTTTCGGCAGTTCGAAACACCGTGCGTCGCGACACATGTTTACATTAATCTACACCCCGCCTCCAGCAGCACGGGGGTGTTGGAATGTTCGAAAACAGTATACCGTCGTTCAGCCTTTTCGAACTTCTTTTTGCCCCCAAACGAAGAACGAAAACGAACTTCGTTTGAAGTATATCGGTGCCTTAAGAGACTCTGATTTAATTTCAAAGACTAAGAGGGCAATTACTTTTGCACAGAGACAACACGGGTAATTTATTACTTTTTTATTATTATTAAAAAAATTAAAACTCTATCATCATTTTCTCATCCTCATGTCATTCCAAACCTTTATGACTGACTATTTTGGAACACAAAAGATGATATTTTGAAGAATGCTAGTAACTAAACAGTTTGTTAGGACAGAAATTACAAAGGAAGTCAATGGGAACCAAAACTTTGCGTTCCAAAGAAGTCAGCCAGTCATACAGGTTTGGAACGACATGAGGGTGAAAAAATGATGACAGAATTTTCATATTTGTGTGGGCTATCCCTTTAAATAAACCACATGACGACAAATATATGCTTTGTGTTTTCCATGTTTCCTTTGCCTACATTTTTATTGTGAATGCATGAATAAATTCAGGTAGAAAAATATGTAAAAATCAAGCTAATACTTTTTCATGCCAATGTACCTGGAATGTGCATACTCATGATAAACACACATTTACAATCAACAGAGCAAGTGCACCTGATTCTAGCAAGGTTTTTACAACTATCCCAGCCAAACGCTTATTGGTGGAGTGGAAGGGTGGAGGGGGGCAGGACTGATGGGCAGTTTGCCGGAGCTCAGTGCACAGCTGCAGGGCCTGCGGGCAGACAGATAGAGCCCCGCTACAGCAGGTGCTGACATTAATGAGAGTGATAAACCATGAGAGAGAATTTATAAATCAGTAAAAAGCTATGGTGGACCAAACCCTCTGCTGGCATCTGCCCATTCAGCTGACCTGTGGTTAAATAAACCTCTTATGAGAGAGGAAGAGTATTTGTTGGAAAAATGACGTGGAGCCAGAATTGACGATTATTTCGATTGTCAGGTAGGTTTGTTGTTTTTGAGCCTGCCAGAAGTCAACAAATGATTTGATTCTAAAACTCAAAAAAATGAAGAAAATAAGCTCACTTCTGTCTTTTGTATCACGAAGTGTTTGATCAGCTATCTTTTAAGATTGGAAAGTAAATTGTACTTTGATGAACTTGAATGAAGATTCAAAAGTGGAAGAGCACAACGTGGGCTCAACGTCTGTACTGAGATCCAAGAACATCTATCAGCATCTCTTACGGTGTCAACGTCACTCCCTATTGTAAAATGAAGTTGAAAATCTGAATGAATGGTGCTATGAGTTATTGAAGAAAACTGAGAGACTGAAAGAGACTGGGTACTAGGAACCATTAGCAGGGCACATATCTGTGACCACAAGCGTTTACATGAAAAAACAAATAAATAAATAAATCAGTAGACATTGCACTTGGTAACAGTGTGCTAAAAGCCATCAAGCCATTAGGAAACAGACGCTCCCTGAAGGAAACACTACAATGACCTTAGTGAGAGAATAAAGAAGTATAACTCAATGAATTAGATGATATGATGGCTAAGACAAGATTAGAACTGATTACTGTCGATTATTTCTCTTGACATTGTAATTGTGATAATTAATGCGGACTTGTAGTTAAATATATTAAATATAGTAATTATTTTGTGCAGCCTCACAACAATTTACCAGGGAAACCATAGTTTTTGCCAAAATACCATAGTTAATAGAGCTACTAGTGATGCAAGGCACATTGATAAAATCAGTTATAAGATGATATTGGAAATATAAATGCCTATATTTGATATATATCAATAACTTGTATAACCTTTGCTGTCATATAACTCTTACTTAAAATTAATCTTTAGAAGCATTCAAAAAGCACTCAAATCTCAAAATGAATATCCATTTTTAAACTGTACATTATAACATTGTGAATAATTCACTAGTATCATTTAAAATGACTGATTTAGTGTTTTATTCTTATAAAATAAAATAGACATAAAATAGTATAGAATTTTAATATTGGATATGTATCAGTTATCATCTTATAAATTAGTGGCTTATCAGTATTGGAAAATTGAGATTATAATATTGTGCATCCTAATGTAGGATAAGTGTAGGATAGGATACAGTGGGGAAAAAAATGCTGTAAACAGTACTTCACACAATTAACGGCACCCATAATAGTAATTGTGATTATTTTCGATTAATCATGTAGCCATGCAAACCCAAATTTCCACACACTTTTAAATCGAGAGAGAAAAAACAATCCCCATTCCCTCGCATCTTTCTAAACCCACATGGTATGCAGCAGAATTCTGGGTAAAATAATGCACGGCAGCTGAAGCTGGCATACGTGCTAATAAATCTTAGCATTGCAGACTTGCTAAAGATCCCTTCCATCGAGTCTGCATCAGCTGACCCCAATTATAATTCTGCCACCCCTTTCTGTCCGAGCACAGAGCTGAATGTGATTAGTCATATCTTATGGCGTATCTCCATTGTCATGGACAGTCTGGGGGACTTGAACTCGTCTTTGTTCGAATACACATAGGGTGATAAACTACACTGGGAATAGCGATAGCAGCTAAACGATGGAGCACATAATGGCTCCATATGGCTCATCTAAATAAAACAACCATAAGCTGTCAGAGCGAAGCAGCGGCTCCATGGAGCGGTAGAAAGGTGGAAGCACCGGAGGACGCCTATGATGTTTAGCCTTCCACGGGGCCCAAGGTCAAACGCAACCCTGCATCTGGCCAGCCATCTGCTCCCTGCAGCCGGCCAACAGAGCCTGTCACCACCAGCCCTGCGTCCAGCGTTGTGGGATGTGTCTTGATCTCTAAGGGATATCTGGGCAGACAGGGGGCATGAGTAAAAGGGCCTTGCACAGGTGCGCTGTGATGCATGTGTGTTTCCAGCAGATTTTTTCCCACTCTTCATGTCAAGTCTCCTGTCTCATCTGTTTTGTCTTCTCTTAAGTGATCTCTCTCCGATTCTGTCGTCTGCTTGTTTCTCTTTTCTGAAGTGTTTGAAAATCTGCCCACCTCCCTTTTACCCTCTCCAACTGTGATACTTTTCTATCGTTTGTCGCCTGCTCGCCGTGAGACTTGATTTAAACAGATTGTCTGACAGACTGTCAGATGTTTCTTTTAAATTATATTTGTATTCTTCTAAAAATTGACAGACGTTGTCCCCCATGCGATGGCCTCGGGTGAATAGTCCAGCCAAAATAATGAAGTTGGATGATATTTCAATTTTCTGTCAAATCAAGTCATTGTCCTTCAGAGGGGCTCAACTCTACTTCACCAAGCAAATTTCAACAAAAGAGCAGGACGTGAGGAGAAAACGGAATGTTTTATAGTTTATTTTTCAACTACTTACATTTTCAAAACTTTGCCTCTTTTTTTCAAAACTTTACACACAAATCCAAGAATTGCACACACAAAATACAAAATGCCTCACATCTCTTGCAAAATGAAGCAATGCATTCAAAATATCACAAACTCATCTCAAAAGCAAACATTTGTCTCACGTTGCAAACCTTTTCCATAATATTATATTTTTGGATATATCATATACACACAGTTATTCAAAACCTAAAGCTCTTCTGTCATGAGCTCCTATGTACATGTCTGTACAAGATTGAAAGTAATTACTGTAAATGATATGAAAACCAACCTCTACTCTTGTATTTTATTTCAAGAAATCATTCAAAAAAATATTTTTTTACACTTCAATTACTTGATCCGAATCCAATTCTTACGGTGGGATAGTAGTGCACAACACAACGAAATCTCTACAACGCATAGGACTAATTTCATTGTGTTGCTGCTTGTTTCCATTGTGTTGACGCTTGTTTTCTGTTTGTCTTGTGCTAATTTCTTTGTGTTGCAGCTTGTTTCTGTTGTGTTGACGCTTGTTCTCCGTTGTGTTGTGTTAAAGGGGTCATATGGTGCTTTTTTTAAAGATCATTATTTTGTGTATTTGGTGTAACAGAATATGTTGACATGCTTTAATGTTCAAAAAACACATTATTTTTCAAATACTGTACATTATTGTAGGTCCTCTATGCCCCGCCTCTCTCAAACGCTTTGTTTTCTACAAAGTCCCTCCTTCCGACAAGCGCAGTCTGCTCTGATTGGCCAGCTGACCCAGTGCATTGTGATTGGCCGAACACCGCAAGCACTCGTCGGAAATGTAACGCCCCTTACCATAATCGCGAGCTTCATCTTTCAAAATAAATGTAAAGACAGAGCCCGAAAGGGGAACAGAGTCGCGTGACAGACACAGTGATGATGCAGTACACAAGCCGCGGTTAAGACAGCTGACGTGCTATGATTTCTGACAGGCAGTTCACTCTCCTGTGATGTGAACGTGTTCCCCTCACACACACACACCGCGTTACTCTGCGCTGCGCAAAACTCCGCATTTGAACAGTCAATAGCAAATACTTAAACTAATAACAAAACATACTTACAGTAGCTGGTTCAGAAGCGCCAGATTGTCATAGCAAAGTCAGAATTACCTCCTCTCCTAGGTTCACGAAACGGTCGTCCATAAAATGCATTGCTGTTCTGTTGTAAGTGATCTTAAAGATTCCTAAATGCATCTACTTTCTGAAGGCCAAATAAAGTGCTTTTGCTTTCGTCTAGAAACACACAGCGTCTCCCTGACATGGCTGCTTCAACACTAACTGCGGTTACTGAAACCACGCCTTCTTTCTTTGCGTGAACATTTGGGTGCATTATGCTAATATTTCCACATAGTGAGGTAGATATGTGGGGCGTGTTAGAACGAGCCGTTTTAGGGGGGCGTGGCAGAGTCTTAACTTTGATAAAGAATATCTCTTTGGTTTTGAGACTTTAGTCATTGCAATTTCAGGGATCTTATCTATGCACAATCAGCTTGTAACACTCCAAAGAGAAAGGAAAACTTGAAATCGCATCATATGACCCCTTTAAATTGAAATTTATTCCTATGATTGCAATGTTAAGAAGATTTACCAGTCTACCAGTCTAAAAGGGTCATGAAACTCCAGACTACTTTTTCTGAGATTTTAACAGAGGTGTTTGTGTTGCACATCATAGAAGACAATGTTAGCACCCGATAATTTTAACTGTTGGAGAAAACTGGTTAATTTGAAGCTTTTTTGCGCTATTTTTATCTTCCGGGTTTAAAATATATATCATATTGACGTCACAATTTGTGACGTGGCAAAGGACGATAGTACATCGATGACGCGTTGGTGTCTATTAAATTATTCATGAGACTGATTGTTCTTGTCCTATGAGAAGACGCTTCGCTTAATTATTCACAACAGCATGTGTTGATTTGCTATGACAGACGCTTCACTGTGAGATGACATCGCGCACATTAACTGAGAGAAACGTTCATGGATCGAAGGAGAGTGTTTGTTTTTGCTTTGTATTAAGAGTTTGGTACAAACGCGATTCATTCACTTAGTGTAGCCTAACCGTTTTTACAGCTCCGTGACACAACCCGTCAAAAGGCTTATATAAACGCCGCAGAATAAGCCTTAAAGAGTTATCATAGCTGCAACAGCGCATTCATATAAATGTTTTCGATACAGAGTGCAAATGGCTGTGCATTTATTTGTGTTTTTAACTCGATGGGAGCGAAATGAAACTGTCTGAACCCGAAGCCGTGTGTGTTGTCTGCCTCCCCTCTTCCCCCTCCACTCCGTTGCGCACCACGCCCACTTTTTTAGCGTTTTTTTTTTAACTGTTGTGAGAACTAACCAGTGCTGAAACAGGGGGTTTCATGACCTTTTAAGAGTCACATGATCCTTCAGAAATAATTCTAATGTGGTGATTTTGTCTGATTTGGTTTGCTCAATAGGCTAAACATTTTTTGTCATGATCAATTAGGGCTGCACGATTATGACAAAAATCATAATTGTCGATTATTCCCCTACTTCACCAAGCAAATTTCAACAAAAGAGCAGGACGTGAGGAGAAAACGGAACAAACCGTTCAAGTGACTTTGATCAGTTCAACAAACTTCTTGCCATAGGTTCTTACCTCAAAAGATGATCCAATCAGACAGCAGGAATGCAGTCAGGTGATTAAGCTGAGGGTAAAGTGCTGGATCGCTTAAGGAAGTTGTGACATTCCACAACAGACCTAAGAACAAAGACAAAAATTTATAAAACTTGAGTTGACCATAACTTTGAGTTTCAATGCAGACTTTGTGCAATAAATAAATTTAAAAAGTTCACTTCTAAAATTTACTAGTTTTTTGTAAGTTTGGGGTCTCTTATGCTCAAAGAGGCTGTACTTATTTGATCAAAAATACAGCAAAATGGTAATATTATGAGATATTTGAATACTTAAAATGGAAAGTAACTGTTTTAATATAATAAAAAAAAATAATAAAATAATAATTTAAGAATTTATTTTATATATACTTTAAAGGGGTCATATGATGCTTTTTTAAAGATCATTATTTTGTGTATTTGGTGTAACAGAATATGTTGACATGCTTTAATGTTCAAAAAACACATTATTTTTCAAATACTGTACATTATTGTAGGTCCTATATGCCCCGCCTCTCTCAAACGCTTCGTTTTCTACAAAGCCCCCTCCTT
>NW_015631496.1:640245-649776 GCF_001515625.1 Sinocyclocheilus rhinocerous
TTATATGAAAATAAACAAGCTGAAAACACTAACTGAAAAACTTTTAGTGCTTTTCTACAGTATTAAGCCTCAAATGTCAAATATACATTGGATTGGTTTCTTCTTTAAATTATAAAATAGTAAAAATATGAATGGTATTATAATGTTATGCTAAAACTAAAATTAAAATAATGGGAAAAACCCTTAAGATAAGATGTAGAAAGAAAACAACGCATCTTAAGCACGCAGAATAACATAAGTGGACTTTGAACGATTAATTGCCGCTTTGAACAATTACATAATTGTGGCATCCATAATTGTAATCGCGATTAATTGTGCAGCCCTATGATCAATGGTAAAAAGGTTGTGCTGCTTAATATTTTTGCTAAAACCATGAAACTTTAAGGATTCTTTAATGAATAAAAAGTCCAAAAGAACAGCATTTATTGGAAATAGGATTGTTTTTTGTAACATAAATGTTATTTACTGTTCTTAAATTTCCATCACTTTTGATCAATTCCATGCTTCCTTGCTGAATAAAAAATATTTAATTTATTAAAACATAAAATAAAAAATTTAATCATAGACAGACAGGGGGATTATTTATAGCCATTGACTTATTTTAAAATAGTACTACTACTACTACTAATAATAATAGTGAAATTATAATGGATTATCATAATTTTCATGATTGAAAGTCTGGGTCTGGGAAGAATGTGAAAAAAAATCTTTAGTTATCTGAAATTAGCAATGTTATTAATAAATGAACAAACAAACAAAAACACCAATACCTTGGGACACAAAGTGGCCAAAATGTTTAAAAAAAACATGACAGCCATAGAAAACACCAAAAAAAAAACAGCAAAGTCTGTTGCGTCTGAAGAACATCTTCTCATCTATTGTCTCCACAGACAAACAAATGAGGCGTTTTCATTCATAAAACGTCTGTTTGTGTGGTCTGCACATACCAGTTAATGGAGCTATAGACTGTCATCTCAGGACTGTGACACTTAAGACACCAAGCCAAAACTAACAGAACAAGCGCTCAGAGAAAACAATGTCTTTGCTGAGAAGATGATGAAGGCGCTTTTCACTTAACATTCATTATGGGCAGATTTCTAACCAAATCTCTACAAATCCCCCATCGGAAGCTGCCCAAATCTCAGGGCATCTCAGAGCGCAATCTGCTCTTCCAATCTGCCGTGTGAGAATGAGACACTAGCTCAAGCCAGCTCCTTACTGACAGCACCCGAGTCTTCACAAATCTCCCGTCTCACCGCCTGTCTCCGCTGCATTTCCTTATTCTCTTGGTCAGTCCGTCTGTCTCTCTTTATCTCCCTCCATGTCATTCTCTCTTTCGCTCCATGCACCTTATTCTCTATCTGTCTCTCGGCCCAGTTTGCTTTGCATAAAGACAGTCTGCAGACACAGAGGAAATGCAGTACTCCAGCTGCCTGTATCACAAGAGAGTAATATGAATTACAAAAAAGAGAAATTGATCTAATAAGAGCCATGTTTAATATTGCAAAATGATCTTCAACTTGCAAATCCCCTTCAGGGCAATGTGAATTAGTTATGCTCATGCAGAGCGGCCTCTTAAATCGACGAATTCTGCACTACCTGCATTTGTTAAATGGCTTTCACATAGCTCAAGTAATAATGAACAGCCTGAGTGTGTGAAAGTGGCAATTATAAAAACATTCAATATTTAGAAAGCATTTTATCACTTGTTGTTCGATTTAAAGTGACAGTCAGAAGACCAGAATCACCTGGTCAGTGCCGGACAGAAATCTTCTCTGTACACTGTACTCTCAACGCTTCTCAAAGCAAAAGACTGTATTTGGGTGAAATCCAAAACTCAGTGTGGAAAATCCAAGATAAAATCTGGCATTTAAATTAGTAGTTAGCTCAAAAATCTAAATTCTGCCATTATTTACTCACTCTCATGCCATTCCAAACCCATATGCCGTTTACTTTTTTCTGTGGAACATAAAAAATAGAGACATTTTTGAAGAATCTTCACACAGGTTTTGATAGTGAGTCTGTTAAGGATAAAAAGTATTTAAATGTAGTCAATCAACTTGTGTGTTATATATATTTCAAGTCTTCAAGTCATTTTGTAAGGAACAGACAGACATTTAGGACGTTATTCACAAACTCAATAATTCACTGGAACCGAATCAACGAGTTGGATTTAAGAAACGGATCAATCTAATTAGTTCATGAATCACACTTTTGAGCATGTTCTTTTCACTATACTAACCCTTTCCATAAATCGAACAAAACAATTCATTCAGGAACACAACTGATTCCACTCTCTAGTTCAACTCAATCATTCACGGTGGTTAACAACTCACTGGAAGGGATTATTGAAGATTGTTACTAAATAAAGTAAATTTCACAAAAAAATTTTGTATGACTTCAAAAGACCTGGAACATTATTCACATGTTGTATTGCCTTTTATGGCGCTTTTTCCTCAATTTTTGGAGGAGGAGGTCACTATGAACTGTTTTTGTATGGAAACAGCCTTCATAAATTTTATTAAGCATTTGGTTTTGGAACCACATGAGGATGATTAAAAATTATAGAGCCTTCATTTTTTGAGTGAACTATTTCTTTCACATCCTGTTTACATTTTGTCTTCATTAGCTGTTTTAAAGGGGTCATATGATGCGATTTCAATTTTTCCTTTCTCTATAAATTCAAGCACAACAGATTTTGCACCTTCAGAGCCAGCACCACAAAGTACACCATGTCTGGATCATTGCAACAACAAAAAAAATCAGTACAGTTCAACTAGTGCTGAGGACCAGGAAACCTGATCTTAGATCAGCATTTCAACACAAGAATGTTCCTCCAAGCACAGTCCTTGTAAACCGACGGTCTGCAGCGAGCAGAATAAGGGTGGCATTCTGCCAACATTCCTCAAAGGCTTTTAAAGCACAAACCCTGATAAGAACCCATGGCCAGCTGGTCACCCTTTGCTCCTCAGTGTTCATGCCGAGGCTGTCGGGGAGGAAAGGGCTAACAGCTAAACCATCCATCCTGTACTTTTTCCAACACCTTCATCTAAAAAAACTGTTTAAAAGTCAAAGTGTCCATGATGCTGATACTTTTTACATTACTTTAGCCAGGAGCGCACTGAACAGAATCATAGTAAAACAACTTAAGTGCATCAATAACAGTATATTTAGAGGTTACGTGGTGCTTTTTAGGAGTTCAGCCAGAGCCTTACTGCCAGTTAGTCCATTTTGAGACAGATCCAATGTTTTTTTCCATGGTAAAATGTCTTGTACCACCATGGACTTTAGTATACAATTGGAGTTCCGTTTAAAAAGAAAAACCGCAATATTACATTATCCAAATGTCTTTTACATAAACTAAGCGTGTGCAATTTAGCAGACACCTTTTCTCCAAAGAGACTCATAAACTAAAAGGACAGGACAGCCAGTTTTTTCAAGTTTATTGCTTAGAAAAATAGGAAAATAGTTTCCTATGGTCTTTCTCTGGTAACGGCATGGTCCAGAATGACCAAATATCACTATCATAGGAATATTATAAACATTCTTGGACTGTCATCATGGCCAATTTTATTCTTAAATTGGCCAGTTTTCAGAACTCAATCTGCTTTGAAACTTTTATCTATCAGCTTTTAAAATGGGCATGTGGTCATTCAAAAAGAATCTCACCCAAGTCTAAATTTATATCTGAAAGAGGGAAAAAAGTAGGAAAAAAAGAACATGCTGGAAACGTTTACAACAAAACAAATCTGAGTGAGCCATAGGAAGCGCTCCAGCATCTATGTGCTTAGATTAACTGTAGAGAGAGATTTTATTACTCTAGTTTGGCTTGATCTTACTTTAAAACTTTTACAGCTCTGTACTCAAGTATGGCTGCTTATTTAAATCACCCTCGAATAAATACAGCATACGTTTAGCTTTAGCTTTCACTGCAAATGCTCATTTTTGGCTTCTCCTTAGCATCTATTTAAAGACACAAACCAAATCCTTCCAAACCGCACAAACTGAGTTTTGCCCAAGCCGAGAGAAGTTCCTAAAAGGAACGTCTGATTCGCTGAGCCGATGAAGTTTGATTAAGTCAGAGCGCCTGAGGCGGGAGGTCTCATCATCCCAGATAAATCTCTGGAGAGAGGAGATCGCCGGGGAGTATTACTAAAGATAAATAACGCATGGACATCATCTCACCAAAACACACATCAGGGGGGAAAAACACACACACACACACGTTACTAGAATGCAGCGCCTGAAGGGTTGCGTGTCTAATGCGGAGACTAACACTTTTTTTGTCGATTTTGTCTAAATAAATCAAAACAATAAAACACTAAAAACTAAAATCAGTGCATTTAAATGCTACAAATAAATTTACATTTTAAAACATTACAAATGTACAAAACAAAAATGGATATTAATTTTGAGATTTGCTAAAGATTACATTTAAGTGGTAATACATTATTACTGTTTTTAAAGACTATGAAAACGGCAAAGGTAAAAATGGAGAAATGAGCATGAACAGCTAAATATTCATTATCAACCAATACTGATAAATCAAAAAGAACTTTTATATGGATAACTGATATTGTACCGTTAGGGTATATCATGCATCCCTACTTGTCTTAAAGGGGTCATATGATGCTTTTTAAAGATCATTATTTTGTGTATTTGGTGTAACAGAATATGTTGACATGCTTTAACAGCCCTCTACGAACACCTTGGCAATTGAATCGCCATATATATATATATGTTCGTAAAATGGCACAGTTTTATAAATATCTGAAAGTACACTCTTAACATCAGTCAGTCAAGCATTATAATATGATAATCAATGTGAGATGATCACAGATCTTCTCCAGTGCAAAAGATTAAAATCTCAAAATAGTCATCAACATCCCATCCATTGATGATTCAGAACACTTTTTAAGACCTTTACCACCTTTTGCCAGGAATAACTTGGCAGAAGTAGTTTCCGTTTACTAAAAAAAGCAGAGATGTAGGTCAGGATTCAGTTTCAGCCCAGTTGAGGATGCCAGACCACCATTCCCCCCTCTTCTTTCCTCTTAGAGTGCAAACGATTTGACCCTGGGCATCTTCCACCTTCAACTACCCCCTGGAAGAAAAATCAATGGCTTTGGTATTCAGGACACACTGCTCCTGCTTAACCTTTGACCTTTCGACCCAGTCAGACTGTGTCAGGAGGAATATGTAGAGTTTGTCTAAAAGGGGTCAAATGTTTTTTAAAAGTATTGTCACTTAAAACACTACAGGGTGGTCCGATGCACTCTGGGAGGCAAATATGCCACCTTCATTTTCAACAGGAAACAAAGAAACTCCACAAATAATTCTTCAACTCAAATTAGAGTCATTCTAAGAGACCATTAAACTTTTAGATTAACATATTCCTTCAGCTGCTAACCTAAAATCACTATACACGCACTGTCTCTATCTTTCTCTCGCTCTTCTTATTTTATATAAGACCCACCAGGAGACTATTACGACAGAATAATAGCTGTGGAAACGATTCTGCTAAAGAAACATAATATTATTAAAGTGAAGTACAATCTGCCATTGTCCCTTTCCCATCTGCTGGTGGTGTGTGATATGAGAGATTTATAGAGCAGTTCAGCATGTTAGTTTAACTGATGGCGCATTCTGTGTGATAATAATCTGCCAATCGTCACAGAGGAACGAGATTAGCTCTTCCCGTCTATCTACACGCAATTATCATGCTAATTGAGAAAGAACCAAAAATATAATCGAATTCTGAAGTGAAAGCAGCATTGCTGTATCGCTAAGCGCTATGGATAACTGTGGTTGAATGGTTTGCTCAGTGAGCTTTGAGGGACACACTGAATGGTCCACGTACTGTATGCTTCAGCCAGCAGTTAATTAACAGTCCACAAAAGGTAAAGTGTCTGTCTAAAAAGGTCTTGCCCATGTTGTGACCTCAAAAGCAGAGATATAGCAATTCAAAATTATTTTTTTCATATTCTTACATATAAATTATGCTGCCTATTTAGGGCTGCACAGTTAATTAGAATAAAATCACATATAGGATCTCCTGTTACAGCGGTCTCAGAGCTGAATGCTCCACACAAACTCCAATTTGCTTATAATGTGCCTTATAATGGGAGTTAATGTGAATTAATGTGCTTATAATGTATATTCTGACATTTACAAATTTCTCTTGAGTCATTATACAAATAAATAACAACACTGGGTCACAGAAAAGGAAGAAATGACAGAAATATATCAGATGAAATGTGCAAGTGAAGAAATTACAACAAATACATTACCAATAATAAAAAAAATATATATATATTTATATAAACTTTACTTTTTTATTATTTATCATTTTTACTCATACATCTAATAGGTTCCTTGAGTCAAGGTGTTGTAAATAAATATAAAATATACATATTATACCATTTAATTTTATTGAACTTGAATATTAATTTAATATTGACTTAATACTAATACTGCTATTATTAATTCAACTTTTTATTAATTTATAATAAATGCAGCCATATATAGTATCCATTCAGTGAATTGGAAGGGGGGGAATATGGCTGTGAAGGTGGGCTTCACGTAGCAAAAAAGACCTCAAAAGCCAACTAATGCATTTGTAAGCCTATTTTCACCCTATATTCAAGCTCATATATTCCATGTGACACACCCTGGGGAAGAAGTCCAGTTACTGTTAGTATATGATGATGAGATACACCGGAGATATTTTTAGGGGGCCTGTCTAGAGGGAGGTTTGAGTGGGATGGGGGGCAGACTTGATTATTTCATGGAGTCTTGAACGCCCCCCAGTAATATCCACTGTGATCACTATATGATGACACAAGGGACTGGAGAGCGCGAGAGAGAGAGAGAGTGTGTGAGAGAGAGACACAGAGGAGAAGCGGAGGAGAGAAAATCTAGGTATATGCCTGTAGTGAGAGATGCATTAGGGGTAATATCAGTCTCTGTGGTTGAAATGTGTTTATGGCGAGTTGTTTTTCATACATCAGAGATTGCTCCGCAGGGATGAGCTGCAGGCCAACACACAGATAATGTGAGAAAGCAATAAAGCAAGATCAAATGAAGCAGCCTGGAAGCACTACACCAGAAATGTGTGTGCGCGTGTCTGTGGGAGAGAGATATTTGCTGGTACCTGTTATATCACAAATAGCTTGAAAGGATAAAAGACCAAAAAAGACTGTGATGTACATGCACACATGCATTTCCCTTCCTACATGCACAGCTGATCATCATATGGTTAACGGTCGGTGGGACATACTTGAGGAATTTGAGGTGGTGGTCGGGAGGGGGGGGGGTATTAGCGAACGCTCTGGCCGAGAGCCAGGGGGGTTATTTTATACCCCTTCTTCAAGTCTCAATTCTGGCCCCCACATCCACAGCCAGGCCTAAAAATAACCCCCGTCTCTAAAAGAGCATTTGCAGAAACAGTGCAAGTGGGACGTCTGTTTCTAATCTGAAACTCGACAGGGTCCAAACCAAACCCAGGTTATCTGCACACGCTCACAGAAATTGGCTCAGACGTGCAAAGCAGATATTGAGCTTTAAACCTTCAGATTGGCCTCTTTCTGAGAACTGCACGAGAATGCCTTCGCAGTATCAACAAAGGTCATACTAGACTTTCTATTTATAGGGGGCTTGGAAATCGGAGGGATTCGAAAATGGCACTAGTGGTCAAGCTAAATGTACACTACAAAGTTCATGCTAAAACACACCTGAGGATGAATCACAAACCGGATGGCATGATGGTGTATACTGTGCAACAGTAAATATACTTGCAGGGCTATCAGTATGTACGACTGGTTGACATTATTTATGTGTGAAGACATGGAGTTTTATTAAAGGGACAAATCACCCAAAAATAAAAATTCTGTTATTTTATTCACCCTCATGTTGTTCCAAACCTGTATGAGTTTCTTTCTTATGTTGAACATAAAATAAGATATTTTGAAGAATTCTGAAGAACCAAACATTTGTTGGTCCCCTTTGACTTCCATAGAAAGGAAAGAAATACTATGGAAGTCAATGGGGGCCATCAACTGTTTGATTACCAGCATTCTTCAAAATATCTTCATTTATGTTCTACATAAGAAAGAAACTCATACAGGTTTGGAATGACATGAGGGTGAGTAAACGATGACAAAATAAATTTTTGTGTGAACTATCCCTTTAAGGCATTTGGCAGAAGTTAGCTGACAAGGTGCATTAATATAGAATTTAACGGATATGCAGGTGCAGTTGTGTGTGTGTGTGTGTGCGCACATCGGCTGATCCAATCAGATTTCAGGATCTAAAATAAAATAAAAAAATTTTACTTTTTAAATAATAGATTTATTGTTCAAGTGTTACATAATATGAAGCCATTTTTTGCCAGACTTGATTTCTTATGAATAATCTTATCTTTTGGTTTGCATCCATCAAGTTCCAAATAAATCAAATGAAATGAGAACACTTTCATATTTTCACTGCATTATCCAAAACTAGGCATGTTTGTTACATAAACCTTTTTTTTTTTACAGAATTCCCAGTAACAAAATATCTTCATTTATGTTCTACATAAGAAAGAAACTCATACAGGTTTGGAATGACATGAGGGTGAGTAAACGATGACAAAATAAATTTTTGTGTGAACTATCCCTTTAAGGCATTTGGCAGAAGTTAGCTGACAAGGTGCATTAATATAGAATTTAACGGATATGCAGGTGCAGTTGTGTGTGTGTGTGTGTGCGCACATCGGCTGATCCAATCAGATTTCAGGATCTAAAATAAAATAAAAAAATTTTACTTTTTAAATAATAGATTTATTGTTCAAGTGTTACATAATATGAAGCCATTTTTTGCCAGACTTGATTTCTTATGAATAATCTTATCTTTTGGTTTGCATCCATCAAGTTCCAAATAAATCAAATGAAATGAGAACACTTTCATATTTTCACTGCATTATCCAAAACTAGGCATGTTTGTTACATAAACCTTTTTTTTTTTACAGAATTCCCAGTAAAACAAAAATACTCAGTAACACTTGAAAATTTCAATGTATTAGAAATATCAGCCAAGTGACATCATGCTTTTCTCAGAATTAACTTTCATCATGATTTTCTCAGAACAATTTTTCTCGCAATTACTTTAAATCCATTGGTCCCAAGGTGATTTATCAGTTGTTTTATAATTCCCAGCCAAATCTATGTGAACACAGTTTTAAAGTTATTTTTGCGTTTTTAAGTTATTTTGTAGGGATGTAACGATTAATCGTGAGCCGGTTGAAAATCAATTCAAATATGTGACTATTCAAATCGGTTGAGATGCTAAACAAATCGCGATTCATTTAGGGGTAGGAGTTTATATGAACGTCTGAGGGGAACTTACTGTCTTTAGAAAATAGTTTAGATGGTATTTTTTCTTTTCATCTTGCCTCTGTATAATATTAAAGTTCATAAGTGCAGAGCTGCTTTGTTTACAGCGGAAACCAAGGAAACGCTTTAAGCGCCACCTGCTGGCAGAGAGTGAATCTGC
>NW_015631496.1:649847-656564 GCF_001515625.1 Sinocyclocheilus rhinocerous
GTTTTTTTTTAAACATTCGTTTCTTATTTAATTGGTTCCACATTGTTTGCTGATTTTTACTTTATTTAAACTTTGTGTCATTTATTTATTTTATTTGACATCAAGGTGTATGCCGTGCCTCCAAGCTTTCTTACTCGTTTTGCTAATAAACGTTCTACGTTTCTTATTTATTTGGTTATATATTATACATGTTTACTTATTTTACTTGTTTTGTATACCTATTAAACTTTATGTAAGTTATTTGTTATTTTATATTAGGCGGCTTGCCCTATAGCATGTTGTATTTTTATTTGTTTTGTTAATAAAAGTTCTGTTTTATATATAGGCTAAAGTGAGTTTGACGTTGTGTTTTGTTGTTGCATTCAAGCAATTGACGCCGAACTGCCGTTAATTCAAAAGTGAAAGTAAAATGAGCACGGCGCTTTTAAGCTATTTAAAAGCGAAGGAAAGCGAGGAAAAGAGGGAAAATTCAAACGCACTAAAAACGAACAATTGCTTTACTCCGAATTGCCGCGATTTTAAAGTGAAAGTAAAATGGGCACACCGCTTTTACAAGCTATTTAAAAGCGAAGGAAAGCGAGGAAAAGAGGGAATGCCCCCGCCCCCACGGTGATACCGGTATTACCGGTGTTGTCACACGCCGATTAACCGGTGGGAAAATTTCCTCACCGACACAACCCTAGTTTATAATGTGCATTTTGTTTCATAATGCAAAGACATTCATACATTTTCCATGCGTATTTTCAAGGCCACTGTATATGCATTAATATATAATAAAAATATATTTTTAAAATCGTATATCCAATTACTTATACCAAGATACAAGGTTTTAGTAATACCACCTGCTCCAACGCACACACAAAATAAATTTCAACTTCTGCTGTGTTTCGGTGCTAGTCCTGGCTGAGTGACGGGTGGTGTTGCGCTACCTTGGGATTCCACGGCCTCTGTGAGAGGAAGAATCTCCTTATCTTCAAGCTGTAATTTCCTGCTCCGTTTCACTCTTTAAAGCCATAAAAATTTTCATTTTAAAAACATGCAGTGAGGCAGTCAAGTCATTTATCCAGCACTAACTCTGATGAGTGCATTTCAGATGCTCTTTATAGCCGCCTATAAAAGTTACAGCAAAACAAAACACAAACAAACCTGAAACACTCAGAGAGACTCTTAAAGGTCACCGTCATGCCAATAATATAAAACACATATATAAAAGGCCTTTTTTCTTGCTTAGAGGCTGTCAATAATGCTGAACACCTGAGAAACACCAGAAACAATCAGCAGTTTCAGCATTAATCCAAACACTGAGAATCAACAACGACTAGTCGATTAGTGAGGCTTACGGTTTTATCTTAGGAATGTACCAATTAGGGGTGGGCGATATACTGGTAGACACGATTAACTGGTAGAAATTTGTCAACCATTAGAGATTTTGGACTATCGTCTCTATCACGGTAACATGCTCATGTGTAGGGATATGCCGGTATCAAATTCTCATGTTGCGATTAATTGCTAATGCTTTTATCACGGTATACGGTATTATCACGATGTTGAAATTTAGTTTAAAAAAAGTGCTGTCATAATACAGTATAACAGGTTTAATAACTTTTTTCTTATAACAAAAATAACTGAACATTTAAATGCAATAAAGCAATACAGAAAAATGTATAAAGTAAAGCTCTCTCACATGTTCTGCCATGTGCTTCTCGTCCGCGCTTGTTTACATCAGAGTGCGCACACGTCTTTCACACAGCATACAGCGGTGTTGTGCATTTTGACCAGTTGATGGGAAAAGTATTCTTAAAATGCATTCAAAATTCTAAATAATTTGTAATATATAATTATTCACGGTATTTAGAAGTGCCCACAATAACAATATCGTGCATATTCATTACCGTGATATATCGCATTACCGAATACCGGCACAAGTCTACTCATGTGACATTGCTGTGCTACGTGGTCACGAAAACGTATTGTTTACATGCGTTTTTAAACATTGCCGTTTAAAAACAATTGATTTTAAGCCGATGCAATTAGCAGCGAAAGAGAACTCATTTCACTAAATGAAGCATGTGAAGACGGAGCTCAGAGCGCGGGAGTATTGAACAGAGTTATTTTTGCTGCTTTATAAGCCTTGAACAGTTAAATACACACACCTGTATGTGTCAAAATCTATGCCCATCTTTGCAAGATTAAGGTTAAGTGAAAGCAAACAGCTGAGAAAGAAAACACATGTGTAACAGACAGTATATTGGATCCAGGCAGCTCTTAATGTGACAGCAGTCTAATATTTCTGCTGTCTGTCATTCATATTAATCAAGCAACAAAAGAGAGAAAATCTCTCGCTGCTCTAGACTAAACCACTTTTGTAACTTTAGTAACAAGAAATATACATTTAATTTACACAGAGAAGAATATGAAGCGCTTTTATACATTTGATTACTTTATACAATATATATAACATTTCTTATTTATTTGTTGTACTATAGTTTTTTTGTCTTATTGCTTGTAATTATTTTCATATTCTTATTTAATCACTGACTGTTACTTGTCTTCAGTAAGCTTGAGTTTTTTTGTTTGTGTTTTAATTTAGGTTATTATTAGTTTTTTATTGCGATATAGCTAGGCACTGGTGACAAGAATTATGAAATTTCTATGGTATCAAATTTTGATATCATAAAGACCTAATTTAAAGCAAAAATAAATATATTGTGATATATATTGTTACTGCGAAATAAAATTACTCATATTGTGATAAGATTTTGGTCATATCACCCACCCCTAGTACCAATATAAAAAGTCTGACTGATACCAATAAGCTGATATACTAATTGTACTCAAACATTATGTTTCCACGCTATTTAGTCTTAATAATGTAAAAGAGAAAAGCTACAAGTGAATTTAGGCATCATAACATTATTATTACAGTATAAAAATATATATTTTGATATATGCGAAAGATTACATTTAAAATTTATTAAATTATAAGTGTTATTTAGATTCATTTTAAGTGAGCATTAGATGAGGGATGTAAGGCTATTTTAGAGTAAAATTAATACGCACAAAGAAATATCTAACCCCAAACAATATAAAAAACATCACAATATTGGATATATTTGATTTGTTTGCAATAAAATTCCCTCTTGGACAAGCGTCTTTAAATTAATCCTGCCACATTCACAGAGAAAAATCTTCTCCCCTTCCGTTGTGCTCAGTCTAGCCATTTTTGGACATAATAACCAGTCTTATGTAAACACCCCCTAAGAAACCCATCCAATAATCCATCAGGTGAACCTGAAAGCAGTCTAATTACCCAAGGCTTCCAGTTCAGGCAACCCACGGACTAGTTGATTTTAAAAATGTGTAGTTTTGCACATTCCCAGGAGGAAACCACTCACTCTTCAAATCAGATTCTATCCTCTAAATTCATTAGAGGGTGATGAAAGCAACATAAATGGCTCCATAATAACCTATATCAGATTATCCATGTATGAACAATGCTTTATCTTCCACCACAAGTGGGAAGAATGGTTAACATTACGTCCTTCCTGAGGCATTCTGGGAAATAAACATATTATAAAAGAGCCCTGAGAGTTTAAAACCAGATTAGAAAGTTGAAGGCCCACAACAATTCCAGCACAAGCAGGTAATCAATGCAGCAGGAAGAGTTGTTCCATTATAAAGTGATTAAGAGATCATTTAAAGCACAATCTGGAGCAACCCCAAGCCCACCACCTGGAGTGAGACAATCAATAACCTGTATGTATGGAGAACAGTAATTAAAATGAAGAGCTGCAGTTCGCATTGCAGGTTGGGGTTGGAGAACGAGAGGCTTCGGATAGCGGTTTGGGGAGGAAAGCCTGTGGATGTGAGCTCAGCTTTGAATTCTAGCATACCAATGTGACGAGTACAAAAAGGTGTCTGTGTGGAGTCTGGAGGCTGAGGATATGGTTGAATATTCTAATGAGGCGAACGGGGTAATCATGACTCCATAATCAGGTGGAAGAAAAAATAAATAATAAAAACAATGACACACTTCAGCGATTTCACACGGTTATCACTCAGTCTCCATTTAGCTCTCATTACTCAGCTAGCCTTACATTCTTAAAGATGACAGTTTGTGTAGGCAGTGACTTCTTTCCTCATGAATCACAATGTGTGCGTGAGGACGTGATCCACATGGTGTATTTGTTTTCACAGAACTGACAAAAGAAATGTAATGATATTCATTACATTTATAAGGTCAAATTTTGACAGCTAATAAAAGACAACATGGGTTTATAACTTCTTTTTAATGAAGGATGCACAATATATTGGTCATCGTCATTTTATTTAGTATTGGTTTCTATATTTATTTGTTTGTGCATACTCACTTGCACAAATTAAATTTTTTAAATACCTTTGTTGTCTTCTAATGCTCACTGAAAGTATTTAAAGACTATTTAAAGTAATATTAAGCAAATCTCATTATGATTTCTTAGTGTATATTATCATGTTCTGACATCCACATTTACTATAGCATTTAAGATGATTGATTTTAGTTTTTAGCACTTTATTTTAAAATTATTTACCATTGAAAAATAAAACAAAATAAAATAAACAATAGCCTTTTTTTATATTGGCCATTTATCAGTTAGCAGCCAAAACATTCAATTTTATTCAGAATTCTATTATTGGTGCATTTGTATTATTAATAATTGATTAAACACAAATAAAAACATAAAATAAAATATTATTCCTGTAATTCCTATAATCTCCATCTAAGTGACAACAGCTTTTGACAGGAGAAACACAATCGCTGTCATGTTTATTTTGTCATGAAAGCCATCAAAGCAATAAAAAAGTCGCTTTGGACCTCATCAGACATCTGTTAGATCAGGATTTTCAAATCCACTTTGTCTTACCTACATGCAACTCATTACAAACATGGAAATGAATGAAACATCATCTGTAGTGAACAAAGCTGTTGTATTCAGCAAGCGATCTCCCTTTCCTTTTTCTGCGTTTAATCTCTCTTAATTTGCAAACATATCTCTGTCTTTGTGTAGTGTCTGGACACACTCCATCTCAGCGTGCTTTGCAGGAGTGGCCAGTTCTCTGTCTCTCTCAATCTGTGCCGGCTGCTGTGGTTCTGCGCGTGATGTTTGACAAGAGGTTAAAGTTTCAGAAAAATGGCTTACAAAGCTGCTGGAAGCCAGGCAGGCTGTCCAAGGGCAGAAGGGAGCTGAGGGCTGAGGCCTGTAACTCGTCCAAAGTGATGTCCAACACACACTCCTCCTCTCTCAGTTTGCATCACTCTTTTTATTTTTTACTGGGTTCAGTGCTTACTCACCCAGGCTTTACAGCCCAGTGCTAGCTCTTCTAGTAGTGACAGTGCATACCTCAACTTACACCTCCAATGATTGGCCATTTTCCCCAGCTACACCACCATCAAGACAAAGGACCATCAGACAAGGACCAACCAATTTATGCCACAATGAAAACTGAATTTCCTCTCAAACTGAACTGGACCATATTATTTGCTTGGACTCTACAATGAAAAAAAAAAACAGGGTCCTTATGTACTATAAAGCTTTGCGTAAAAAGTGTTTGTACACACAAAAAGCTTCAGATTTGTATAACCGTACACCAGAGCCTGCACAAAATTTCCAAATCCTAGTCAGCGAGATTTTGCATACATAGCTACATCTCCACCCTGACTTTTGCCCAAAGCAACCATATACAATATGGAGCTTACAACACCTAGTTTTACTATGCATAACCTCATCTGCATATAACTTCTATATGCAAATTCCAACAAAGACGATAAATGCTGTGCCCATATTGCACATAATAATGCCAAGTTTATTTTTATAAATTCTGATATTTGCGTGGAAAATTGCATACACATTTCAATGTCTATTTTGTGCATACGCAACATTCATACACCATACCCCTGGTTTTTAGGATTTATTTGTTTCCTATACAAAGGTATTATGTCTCCCAATTTGAACATTTATAATGAATTCTGCTGAAATTAACATTGCCCATTTAATTTCATATCAATACAAGTTATTGACTCCTTAAACAGGGTATGTTATGTTTGTATAGACATTTGCTGGAGAACTGGACCCCTAAATCTAAAGTCAGTTTTTACAAAATGCATGCAATAATAATTTTACCAAACACTACATGGGCCCAACCCTCTACACTGCGAGTAAATCACTCGCGACTGAATCTTACTCTGGGCGACTAAATAATATCTAACATTAGCCATTGGCTAATAAATTCTTAGATTTTACATGCCAGTGTGTGTGTGAGAGGCGTTCAACACAGATTTTCACTCGATAAACACGCTGACTGAGCGCTTGAGAGTTTCGCTCTCCGTCAAGCGATCTGTACTATTTGGATGCGCTCAATGGATCATGTCATGTACTCAATGGATGCGCAGTATGTAGCACGCAGCGCACCTGTATTTGACGTACCGTAAACTAGTGTGAAGGCGCACGACTCGCCGTCGCTTTACTGATAGCGCTGTGTTTCTCACACATGCAAAGAGAGAGAGCGAGAGTCTTGCATACCACGCTGAATCGACGCACTACATGTAAACCATATTCTTTGTTATATTTTCCTGTCAAAATAACAGAGTTCATTTAGAATTATTCAGCTTTTAAGAACAAGCAGAAGATATGCCGGTTTCTCGGCAGTGGGCGGAGCTAATGCACGAACAGCTCTCGTTGG
>NW_015631496.1:656854-683391 GCF_001515625.1 Sinocyclocheilus rhinocerous
ATGCATGGATAGCAGACATGAAATACTTTAAAACTATCAGCTTCTATGATCTCACATAAATAGTTTCCCTTACATATTCACCCATATATTTTAACTTAAAATGTTAAGGAAAAAAAAAACCTATAAACACTGTAGATATGCATCTATCTACACAGATTAAACTGTGGTTAAACAAAGTAGTTAAATAAAGAGAAGGAGGTGAAAAGAGGCAGCAGATAACAGCGTGACATTGAAAAATGTGGTCATTAAAACAAAAAGCAGTGATTTTGGCTGATTAAGTCACTTTGACCGATAGCTTGATGGATGGTCAATTAGTTTGCTTGAAAAACCAACAGAAAAGTCTTAGCAGTATTTCCTATACAACCATCATTTACTGTGACTTCGACTTTGTCACTGTGAATGTAATTCTAGTACAAAAAAAGCACTTTCTTTCAACACACAATAATATCTCCCCTACACTACTACTGATACCACTTCAATCCTTTTTGCTTTTCTTAAATGACTGCATAAAACTTTAAGTCCAAAAGTATATCAGTTTTGATGTGAACACTAATGCATACAATTGAACACATATCAACCCTCTACATTGGGAGTAAATCACTCGCATATGCGACTGAATCTTACTCTGGGCGACTAAATAATGTCTAACATTAGCCATTGGCTAATAAATTCTTAGATTTTACACGCCAGTATGTGTGTGAGAGGCGTTCAACACAGATTTTCACTCGATAAACACGCTGACTGAGCGCTTGAGAGTTTCGCTCTCCGTCAAGCGATCTGTATTATTTGGATGCGCTCAATGGATCATGTCATGTACTCAATGGATGCGCAGTATGTAGCATGCAGCGCACCTGTATTTGACGTACCGTAAGCTAGTGTGAAGGCGCACGACTCGCCGTCGCTTTGCTGATAGCGCTGTGTTTCTCACACATGCAAAGAGAGAGAGCGAGAGTCTGGCATACCATGCTGAATCGACGCGCTACATGTAAACCATATTCTTTGTTGTATTTTCCTGTCAAAATAACAGAGTTCATTTAGAATTATTCAGCTTTTAAGAACAAGCAGAAGATCTGCCGGTTTCTCGGCAGTGGGCGGAGCAAATGATCGAACAGCTCTCGTTGGCTGGCGCTCATCTATTACCGTCCCTGTTTTGATTTCAGCAAATCAGTTCCAGCGAACGCTGACAACGTGATTAATATTCATGAACCCAGCAAATAATAATAGTAGTAGTAGTAGTATCTTTTAATAATATAAAAACAATCGAAGTCTATGTAATGTCCCCATTTAGATAGCTAAATAAACGCGCGCGCGCGTGTGTGTGTGTGTGTGTAAAATAGTATATCCGTCTGGCGAGTAAACAAAAAAATTTACTAGCCAGTGGCGATTATATTGCCGAGGTGTGCGTAGAGGTTTGTGGGCAATGAATCATTGACAGACAGACACTCCCTGCTTATCCCAAAATTCAGCCATGCTACAGCTTTTTTTGTGCCATGATTTTTACTGTCCCAATCTGGCCACCCCATTAAAAATATTCTGGAGGCATCACAGCCTGCTTTACACTAGAGTAAGAATAGAACTGGTACTTGGACTCTGCTGAAGATTTCAACAGAATTACCTCAAGTGTGAATGTGTGACAAATTAGAATCATCGACCGCCAACAACTTGATAACAGAGTTTAGCACAACGATGCCATTCATTACAGCAGATTACGGAGGCCTGGCAGAGATGCCACAACCTCTCAGCTGGAATCCTAAACCTGTAGGGCTATTTAGCATTTGTGCATTTGTATATAACGCCGGGACTCGCAACTTCTGGAGATGCTCATAATAGCTGGAACGCCACAAGTTGTACCCACCCAGAGAGAGGAGGCCAGGTTTGAAGGCCAAGGCCCACTGATCGCGCTGCCATGCTGGGGCTGACTGCCCCCGCAAGAGGGCTGTGTAATGGATGATGCCGAGGCCCTAGGTCTGACAGGTAATAATTCACTCCCCAGGGGTACGAGACCCCTCACTGGACTGAGGCAGCCAGGCAGGAACAACAGCTCTCATTCCACTGCACCCCAACAGCCTCGTAACCCTCCTCTCCAGGTGCATCTTCCAGCTATTGGCTACCCTGTTGCTACGGGTTACAACAATCACCATGAAATATGAGGGGCCATTATAGTGCAGAGTGAACTCCCCAGAGTAACTAATTGAAAGTGATCTATTGTGTCTCACAGCCGGTCCAGAACAGGTACACGGTGGTTGTTTAGTCCGCATTCAAATGTAGAGAATGAATTGACTTGCATTTGTTCCATTCTAGAGTTTCAATCCATCATAAAAATGGCTATGAATAACTAAAGCAGGGTAACAAGTATCCAAAGTAAATTGTCCTCGTCTGATGAAAGGGGGGGGCAACAACGGTAGATGATGGCTTTGATCCAAATGTAGCACCAAAGCTATTTTAGCTCTCATTACCCTAAGAGCCATTAGGAGCGCACAGCCATCCACTGCACACGGCTAGCGTAACATCATTTGGGGCAAAACTACAGCAGTGGAAATTGGAAATAAAATTACACCCAGGCTATATGCATCATTACCCTACCTAGAGGCAGCCACGATGGGTTAAGACAAAACTAGAGGTTCATTTAAAGGGAAAATGCCTCCTGTGTCCTGTACATGTCTGACTATCAAAGATCTCCTTCTAGACGAGCAGGTTAATAATTATAGAGGATCATTAGGGTTTAAACCAGGCTTTTAACCAAAACAAAGACTAGAGATGTCTGTACCTGTGCTCATTCCAAATGGATCTGGCTGCCAAATTGCTTTGCTCCAAAATGACAGTTAAATTATTGAGAACTATTCTCAGTAAAATAGCCAAAGCAATCTGCAAGCAAAATGCAGCTTCCGGCAATTTCACATTTCATGTACTCGTTCCTTGGTCACAACATGTTCAAAAATGGTAGAGTTTTTTTTGTATACAGCTTGAACAGATGTGACTTAAAGGTACAGTTCATCCAAAAATGAAAATTCCATCATTAACTTTCTGTCTTTTGTAGAACACAAAAGAAAATAATGTCTCTTTTTTTTGTACATACGATGAAAGTCAATTGGGGTCAAATGTTGTTTGTACTCCGACGTTCTTGCACGTTCAGCAGAAGAAAAATATCATGCAGGCTTGGAATGAAATAAGGGTGAGTAAATGATGACAGAATGTTCATTTTTTTAAACTAGCCTTTTAAAAGGAAGAAGAACATAGACACATTTTCCACAGAACAACAAGTGAGCGTTGACCTCCAGCAATTCAAAAGCCAGCATAGGCTGTCGCAATAATCAATATATCGACTTATCGCGCAATATATGTACATGACCTCAATAATTTTTGGTGACGCAATATATCGCCCATTATATTTCACCACGTCACCATGTTTTGTACATTCCACTTGTGCCTTTGTCTTTTGCAGCTTCTCGTACTTAACGTGGTGTAGTCATGAGGTGCTAGTTCAAATTTTAAAAAAAGTTTCATCTGAAGATATGGCCTTGTTTAGGGATCTGTGCCTTTGTGCATACGGACATCTGACTGCTAATTAGTGATTGTGTTTTTCAGCAATACAGTGCACCCTTAATTTACAGAGAAAAGAAGGTCAGGGAAAAATCTGTAAATGGAAAAATCTCCATTTTCCATTCTTTCCACAAGTTCTTTGTGCATTTTTCTTTTCTACTTGTTACTTTGCACGTTTTGTTAGAAAATGTTTATTTAGTATTTATTCAGGTTTTTTAAGGTATCTAATATTTTGATACTTAATTTCCATGATTTAAATATTCTTAAAAATGATGATATATTCAGTGGCATAAAATGGTCTTTAAAATGACAATAATATTGCTTATCGCAATTATTTCTGGGGCAATATATCGCACAACAAAAAGTTGTTATCGTGACAGGCCTAAGCCAGCACAGTATATTCAAGGGTAATTGTAACGCATAAACAATATCTAATAGTCTTAAAATCAGCGAAGTAAAGCAGAGAGAAAAGCTATTTAAGTGGAAAATATCACACTCTCTGACTGTATTCATAATACTGGAACCCATTAAAATTCTACTTGGGTCACTTCAGAATTACTAGTTGAATATTTTAAGTGCACTTATATTGCAATTATAGAGTATGGACCAAACCTACTTATTAAATAACAGTTATCAAACGTTTAAAAAGAGAGAAAGAAATACCACAGGAAAATGTCTAATGATAGCTCAGTGAGATATTCATTATTCAATAACACTTAGATGATTCAAGCCAACCTCGGGGTAGATGCCAGAAATATACCTCCTGCACCCGGAGGGATGAACCCTTCAAGCTACTCTTAGTCTTGCTCACGGTTGAATTTTATCAGGGACAAAAGCGTTTTAAGAAATCTAAAGCAGGGTCAAACAGTAACCAGCACTTGGAGCAAAAACATCATTAAAAGTGACAAAAAACAAAACGTTGGGGCAAAAATGACTGATCTATAACAAAGGAACCAGTAATGTTCTCAAGCAAAGCATTTGTGTTATGATATGTACAGATATTACAGAAGCTTTTGTATTTGATACTAATCTGATAGGTGACAGCCATAATTGTTCAGAATGAGAATTTATTTCTATTGATTGATCCATGTAATGGACATAAATGGATGACGTATAGTCCGTTTTATAGAGTTACAAAACAATACACCCTCATAGAGGAAAATAACCCTGGAAATCAATTCCAGTGGTCAATATTGTCCTTCAAAAAAAAAATCTCACAGTGCTATGAAAAGCATAACTGTTCACTATCTGGGTATTTATTGTGAGGTTTTCTTGTTATTTTACCAAAGCCAACATTTAAACTTACAGTACTAATTACTGCTCGGTCAAAAACATAACTATTAACAGTCAAAAGGATCACTGAAACGTCTGCTTTTGAAACGCTCACGCGTATTTGTGCGCGTGCCCTCTGAAGAGAGCTTGCTCGCGCACTCGACTGCGCGGTCAAATGCACTTCTCCGTTCAAATGCAGAACTTGCCAAGATATTAGACAGTCAGCTTTGTCTTAAGTTTACGTACACAGACAGAATGAAAAAATCTAATGTGTCAAAACAGAGCTGTGCATTAGGTGCTGCACTGTAAATGCAGCCTAAACCTCCCGCAGTCTATTATGTCATTAATAATACTCAAACAATATCGGCAGGGAAAAAAGAAAATCACTCCCTCACTGCTCTCATCTGGATAACTTTAAGCTTTAGCTTTAATAAGCCCTCTAGGGCTAGATACTGGAAAACGTCAAGCACTCTTTGTTCCTAATGCGTTTCTTTGTTCTCTTAATTTTATTACGTTTACTTGTCTTACCTAAGCGATGTGTATTTAACTGAAAAATAGTCGAAGCTTATATGCCACTATATTAAGTATTGATTTGCACTTTTAAATTATTCAGTCTAATAGTTAGGAGTGTGCTGAATAGCAAAGCAGCTTTGCTGTAATATCGAGAAGAGTGAAATGTAACTAATGCCAACGACTAATGAAATCTTGTATCGTGACAAAAACAGTTGTAAAACTGTGATGTTTCGGATTATCCACAGCTGTCGTCAAAAAACGACATAAATATGCTTGAATATCCCATATTTATTTTTTATCATAATTGTTTAGTGGAAACAATCATTTTTAATTTAATTTCTGCACTATCACCACGGTAAATATCTGTACGCGTAATTAATTCGCCGCCACACAGCTGGTAAAGGTGCGCAACACGCTGAATAAATACTGCACTCTCAGCTCTGTGCCCAAGGCCAAACTCCTCCAAAACCACCGATCAGCAGTCCAAAACCAGCATGCCCGTCTTTCTGGACTAGGATATACGGCTTCCTCTTTATATTCTACTGTCCAGCTTACTAGTGCCGCGCGCTTGTTATCTAAACAACTGAACGCTTTCGTGCAGAGATTGTAACCGCAGACACGATAAGTGTTTCACGTGCAAACACTAGTCTAACCAGTACAGGTTAAACTGGAAAACGTTAATACTTAACGTGTCATCGTGTGTTTCTCATCAACATGACCAACGTGTGTTCTCTATGTTGTCAACAACTAGCCTATGTCACAGCATTAGGACAACCCAGTGGTTTTGATTTCCATGAGCCAAGAAAACCAGTGCCTTGCGTAGCCTATACACGTTTGAAGAACACCTAAAACGTGCAAAACTAAGAATATGACGAGTAAATCAGATCAGAACTGCATTGTCTGTAGCAATAAAGGCTGCGTTCATGTCGCCACTGACTGCAATATTTACCGACCTGAAACGATACCTGCTTCCCCCCCCCCAAACTGTGTAAAATATCGCAGTGTGTTTCCATCCTATCCAAACTTCGCTGACTGTCACGGCCAGAGTTCAAATCATATAAACCGACACGAAGAAAAAACTTCTTACAAAGGAGAAAACCAGCTCATTTACCTTTGCTTGCCTTTTTAATTTTCCTTTGTGCTCGTGCAGAGGGATGATTCCTTGCAGACGCGAAGCTCGTCCGTATTAAAACACAGACGAAAATGAAGAGCAGGTTGTTTGTTTAGTGTTCCCTCAATTGGTTCGTTGTGTTCATTAATCGCATTGGTAAGAGCGGAGCACCTCTTGGCACACACAGCTGACACACGCCTATGAAAAAGCAAGACTGCGCTAAAACTCTATTACATTGTGAACGATCGCTCCCAAACCACGCCCCTGGCTTTCGAGTGACAGGTCGATTGCTCAATCGGAATCCGCTGAAGTGTTTTGGATGTTCTCTTTAAAAGTTTCTCATAATCCCCGCCCAAAACGTGAACCGTTTGAACTGTAGATCCTTTTACATGACTAGTCCATTAAATGTCCAAAACAGCTGGCCAGAAAAGAGCCAATAGTGTATGAGGTAATTGCATTTAGAATTACCTCATAAAATAAAGGCGTTTGTTCCAATATGGGGATTTGTAACGTTTAGCAAAATAACATTTTACTAAGAGATCATATTTCCCCCCTGGCATTCATTTTTACAGGTATTTTTTATCTTTTTTTTTCATAACCACAAAACAACTGTGTTGACAATCTATTATGTCAGATATTTAAAATAAGTTAATTTAAATACATTCTCAGCATAGAACAATTTCTGGCTGTTACTCATCACTAAATTCAGATCAATGTCACATACAAAGATAATTATAAATAATTCACAAAATCTCGTAACATAAACGCTCTGGTAGAAAACATTTTACAGGTCTGGCTTAGAATACAATATTATGAATTGTTAAAAATAATTTATGTGAAAACTATACATATACACACAGCACACACACATATACAGTAGTCAACATTTGAAGTGGATCAAAAAAGTTCATCAAAGACAAGAATGGGTATTGAAATATCACATTTGAAATATTTGGGCAATTTTTGACCTGTGCCCTGGTTCGTTTCTGACCCTCATTGGCTTTATACTTTAAATACTTTAACATACTTTAAAGAGCAAACATTCAACAGTGTGGTTTTGGTCACACTGGAGGTTCTCTGGACTAAAGCAGAGAGGAGATCAACTTGGTTCAGTGGGCACTTTTAGAGAGCTCAGCTCTCCCTTGACGGGAGATTTCCAACAGAGCTTAGCCATGGACCATAAAACCTGGGCGTTTCGCAGTGGTCAGACACTAAAGTCCATATGATTTTGTTGAACACAATTTTTTCTTTCCATTTACATGTTGTTGTAACACAAGAGGGAAAAATAACATGAAACAGTAACTAAGCAATCGTTCAATTATAGCTCTAGAATCCATTAGAGTTTCATTGTTGACTTTCTTAAAGGGGTCATATGATGCTGCTAAAAAGAACATTATTTTGTGTATTTGGTGTAATGAAATGTGTTTATGCGGTTTAAGGTTAAAAAAACACATTATTTTCCACATACTGTACATTATTGTTTCTCCTCTATGCCCCGCCTTTCTGAAACGCGTCGATTTTTACAAAACTAATCGGTCTGAAAAGCGAGGTGTGCTCTGATTAACCAACTATCCAGTGCGTTGTGATTGGCCGAAAAGCTCAAGCGTGTGACGGAAATGTTACGCCCCTCACCATACTGTGATGGAGCGACGAGACAAAAACATTAAAAACCCATTATAAATGAGGCATTTGTTGCATCCAGTGGGGACATAAATAAGTAGTTTCGCTTTCACAACGAAACACACAGCGCCTTCACGACATGGCGGTGGCAACAACAATACTACAGCGAGAATATAAGTTACGCCTTCTTTCTTTGCGTGAACGTTTGGGCGGCGTTATGCAAATCTTCCGAGATCGTGACGTAGGTATGTGGGGGTGTGTTAGAACGAGCCGTTTTAGGTAGGTGTGGCTGACTCTTAACTTTTATAAAGAATATCTCTTTGGATTTGAGACTTTAGTCTTTGCAACTTTACAGATCTTCTTTATGCACCAAGAGCTTGTAACACTCCAAAGAGAAAGGAAAAATTGAAATCGCATCATATGACCCCTTTAAGAAAAACGCATGCAGTACATAGACTGTAAGAAATAACAACAGGGAAAGCATATAGAAATGAGCAGGAAAATAGGAGAAGAGTAGTACTATGAACATGAATGATTCCCACCAGCATGGCAAAGTGTTTAAAATGTTTAAGTGCAAATGGTGAAATTATCATTGTGTTTTGCTTTGTCATGCTTTTCATGGACTCGGTTGGTTTTTGGTTGGTTTGGCATATTTACAGACACATTTATCTTTAATTTCCTTTGGCAGTTGGATGTTTGCTAAAAGCCCAGTAACTGTGGCGAGCACTTTGGAAAAGAAAGCGATCCAAATTAATTCACAGTGGATAAAGCTCTACTATATCCTCTGACTGCTCACTCTTCTGTAATGGATGTTGACAAAATCTTTAACGTGTTTTCCGTTTCTCTTCCTCTCAACCAGCTATCGTGGTCAGAGAGCTGTCAATGTAGGACTATTATTTATAAAGCTTCTCTTTTAATTGGTTCTGTTTCTTTTGATCCTCATGTCTCAACTTTATCTGATTCAGAGTGTCTCATGTATCATCAAAACAAAAGCTCTTGAATACCAATTTGAGATAGAATCTGATTTGAATTTAGATTTGTACTGTCTGGCTCATAGACATTTTTCATACTGTAATATTTCACGCTTAAACATTTATTGAGAATATTTGAAAGAAATGCCATGAGCATACATAAATTGATCTTCTAAACTAATCATTTCCAATACAAACAAACTGAAGTTGTATCGGTATGGAAATCCGCCTGATTTACTTCTCTCAGTGTAAACAAACTATAGCATCTGAGGCATTAAATGTCACTGAACCTTTAACGTGTTAACATTCCTTCTAACATTCACTCTTCACTATCATTAACAACATGGACACAAACCTCAAAGTGCCATGTGGTCTATCATACGACTTACCCACACTGTGTTTATACCCAAGCACACAAACATACACAGACATGCTGGCTACACATCCTGTTGCTGTCATCATCTTTGTAGCAAATCATGTGGTTTGTGATCCAGAAGACTCTGTTCCTGGAAACACACACAGCAACTGTTGAGAATATGAACATTGTGCCTTGATCAGAACATTAAAGGTGCCTTTGAAGCATCTACACTGCACAGTTATCTCCGATGCTACTGCAGCAGTGCATTTCCAAATTAATCTCATAAAAACTTTAACACAGTTAGGATTTAAAGCTGTGATATTATACATTTTTCACTACTTGTTTTCCCACCAAGGTCCACTTATGATGTTAGTAAAGTCTTTTTGGAGTCTTAATTTAGTTTTTATGACCATTTTTCTACCTCCCTCAGACCTTTTAGTCAATGAATCAGGCCACATTATTGTTGCTGTGTCTTAAAAGGGATTAGTGTAATTTTAGTATAGTATACTATTATAGTATTTATTAATATTTTCAAATAGCTTTTATGTTTATATATTTTTTTGTTTTCTCAAATATTTAGTTTTATATTTACATTTTAATTTGAGTAATTTTAGTTTTTCAACTTCAACTTATTTTTATTAAAGTTAGTTGCCAAGGCAACATTCTTATTTTTATTTCATAAAGTTTGTTTCTCATCTAATATCTATATTATATTTATTTTATTTTATTTTTATTAAAGAAATTACTTTATTTAAGCTTTATATCAGTTAATGAAAACAACATTTTTAGTTTTAGTTAATAATAACAACACTAAGGAAAAGTTCAACCAAAAATGGAAATTATTTTATTGTTTATTCCTCTTCATGTTTTTACAAATCCGAGGGACTGAAACACAAAAGGAGATATTTTGAATAATTTAATAATGGTCTTTGTCCATTTTTCAAAACAACAGATTAAAAAAAGAAGAAGAAGAAGAAGAAGAAGAAGAAGAAGTTGTTTCAGGTTTGGAACAACATGAAGGTGAATAAATGGTGACGGTTTTTATTATTTTTTATTTATTTTTGTTATTTTTTTTTTTTAGTAAAAGTCTTTATAAACTCTTTATAAAGTATTTTATAAACTCTATAATGTAAACCCATTTTGTGTAAAATAAATGGTTTCCCTTATAAAGTGTTGCTCAAACTGTTAATATCAGTCTGAAATGATCAGGGACATTGTTAAAATAAACTTCAGCCACTCTTTTCTAAAACCGGGATTCTTCAGAAGGATATGCAGAGTGATAGGTGCCACAGTCAAAAGCGCAAGGTTTGACAGACTTCCCTCATAAAACTCTTATCAGATTGTCTGGTGTTTGGAATATATCTTACTTCCTCCTGACTGGACAGACATTTGCTGCTGGCATGTGGCTGGCCATGTGTTCCAATGGATTTGCATGTGTTCAAATCTATCTTCTGACATCAAAAAGTTGTGAAAATACAGAGCCATTTTCTCAGCTTTCAATAAATGCCTTTTCACTGACAAGGAAGTTCTGTGTTCTGAAAGTTACAGTATGTTTTCACAGTGAACCCTTTCATCTCAAAAGATCAAGCAAAATGTGATTCCTCATCATAGGAGCATTTTAAATAACAAGACACCTAAAGTACATCCCAACATATCGGCGAAATCCATAAATGACATTAGCAGCACACCTTAATCTCCATCGACTAGACAAGACATCTTACTAACTATCATGTCAACTTCAACACATTCATCTCAGTGCAAGAAACTCACTCTCTGAATTCTAATCCCTCTTCAATCCCCCTTAATTCCTTGTTCTATTTAGCAGACGAGGACATTAAAAACTACTTTACTGAAATACATTTGGTCGTAATCATTTAATGCAGTGCAACAGTTGCATTCTTACATTGTGCTGTTTTGCTGTCAGCACTTTCGACTTTATTTTACTTTTAAACTGGAATTAAATGAGCATGCTTTACTAAGAAAGCATCTGCTAGGAAGAAATAAAGTTAATTCCTGACAAGATCCATGATTAAGCTAGTCAGACCAAGCTTATACTAATAGTCAAGTAAAACCACACAAGGAACAGTCTAAAAATATATGTGCAATGAACAAAGCTAGAATATGAAACATTCAGCAGTTGGTGATCTCTTGTGCATCTCTTGTGTCCTCAGGGGAGCGAAGACACCCAAGGGCAACTGAGACAAGAGGATTTCATGCAATGAGTTGAAAAATGTTAGCACCCTCATTTTTCCTTCAGGAAACTTTTTTTAGTTCTGTATGACCTGGGTCTTTCTATCTTGTTCTATTTCATTGACATTCAGACTGAGCTGGCAGATGGTTCATCAGTGCAACTGCTCAGTTTTGCTGTGTCTCAATAATTATAGTTCTTTCATTTTTGCCTAATAAAAATGTGAGTACAGTGAAATTGCAGTGTTGCAGCTGGCCTGACCTTGGCAGTCCTTATTATGCTAGAATTTCTATTAACAAGAATATCCTAAATTGCCTAAGGTCAAAAATAGAGACATCACCTGTGATTCGGTTCAGCTTAAATCAAATCAAATCAAAAAGAGCTGAGAGGGTTCATCCCTGCTGGAATAGTTCTAGAATTTTCAGACAAATATGTCCTTGATTGGTTCTACAATTTTTACATAATAAAATTCATTAAAACTTTTCATTTAGCAAATGCAAAAAATGGCACAATAAATAAATATTTTACAGTGCAGTACAAGCTGGCAATAACATATTTTTGGTAGACTTTACTGGAATTATTTTGTTTTCAGTATAAATTATACTAAACATGTATTAAGATCTGTAAATAAAAAAAGCTGCTTTCTGCTTATTTGAGGACTCATAGAGAAACACACACATTGATTTACTACATTTTCTGCTGCATTTTTTTTGGTTTTTTTGCTGCATTTACTTTTCTACTGCATTTACTTCATTCCGTGTTGTTCACGTGAATAAATCTAGAACTATAGATAGGTTTGAAGTATAAAATTGTAAAAAGGATTGTTTTAGGTTGACAGTTGTATGTCCTTGATTGGTTCCAAAAGCTCAGAGAGCATCAGTGGAGAGCAACGGCCTAGTGTGAAGTTGTCAATCATCCAATGGGGTGCAATTGGCTCCTTGCCATCTGCAAGTCAAATCTGCTCCCATACTGTTACTTCCAACCCCTCCACAATTCATAAAACATCAATTCTGCAGCCAGCTCCACGTGGAAAATCACTCTCCTAGTAGGATCTAAAACTTGCGAAGATGTGCCTCTTTGACTTAGCTGAACCAATTATTCTGTCAAGTACGGCAGTTGTTTGACAAATAGCTAGCATGTTTTAAACTATTAAGCAATCATAAACATCTTAATCTTAATCCAAATTCTGTCTGTTATCTCTCTGTTTATGATGAAGGAAGTCTGCCAGTTTGGCCTGAGCCTAAAACAGATGTGTGAGCTATTGTGCTACGTTAAAACTGATTGTAAACAACAAAACGTATCAACAAGTGTGTTTTGTCACCTTCAGCTCTCTGTTAAGATGTATGGAATTAAATTACGTGCTCTGCACATGTATTGTGTTCGCATCCTGCTCGGCCTATAGCTGAAGAAAATGAGTTGACCCTAGAGAGCAGTTTGGTGGACCAAATCTGAATTCCCCTCATCTCTCAATGTCAAAATTACATTTCATCCTCTATGAGCTCCTCAAAGCTGATCTTCTTCATTCGACTAAACAGCATTGGCATTTTCCAGCATCTGCAATGATTTGTTATCCGAATGCAGTTTTCGGTAACATGGACATTGTTTTGTTCTAGGAAGTACCACATATTATTGTCTTGTTTAAGTGAATTAAAACAATTATGGTATTTTGAATCTATGCGTCTCCAGCTCCCACTCTCTGTCTCTGTCAGGGCTGGGGAATCCTGGGGCACATAAATGATAATAAAGGAGCATTTTTGGAAGACATGAGGGCAGAAAGGGTCAGTGCTATTCTGCCTGTGGTGAGCCGTCTACGGTCTGGCTCCCACTGACATCAGCTGCCCTATTCCTGAGCTGATACGGGCAGAGTGGTCCCTCCTGCCAATTTAAGGACTGCAAAATAATACTCTTATTTCTCCAAAAGAATCGAAAAGATACAGTAATGATGTTTTTAGACCAGATAGTCCTGCCCAAAACTAGGGATGGGAATCGTAAAGAATTTAACAATTCTGATTCCTTAATGGACCCATTAATGACTCTTTTGAATTGGAGGAATAAATAAAAAAGTGTAAAACAGCAAAAACAAATTGTACATATCATTAATTCCTTTTTTTTTTTATAAAATACCATTGACAAAACTTAAGTACACATTAACAACCAGGAGGCTCATTTCAGTCTTTCGCTCAGGAAAAGAAAAGAAAAGAAAAGAAAAGAAAAGAAAAGAAAAGAAATCTCACAAGTGTTTGCTCGAGAATCGACAGCCTATTGTAATCTTCGGGCTGAACATTTTGATTGGACGAATATTTTATGGCCCTACACCTTCCACAGACAATATAAATAACATATAAATAAATTTAGTCCACTTAACTTAGTGATTGCTATCGGGGTGTGAAGAGACTTTCAACAAGCATAACAAAAATGTTTTTAAGAATCTGACTTTCACACTGTATGCTTCATGAAAAACAGAAACCACACAGAAAAGAACCGACTCATGATAGTAATTCACTCGAGAATTGGATATCACTGGTTGTGCTGTACCTTTCGCAGAGAGAATGAACGGCGCACGAGTGAAAACCATGTACAAAACCAAAAATCATTCAGTTGCGGTCAAATAAACACAGTTTCATATCATCATAGAGCCACGGTGTTTACACTTTTCAGAGAAATGGCTTACTCCATTGCTTCTGAATAAACCAGGTTAGAAAATATTTTAACATCCAAATGATTACACACTTCACCTTTAATCAAACACATAACATAAATCTGCGAATTTAACTGAATTCTCGTCAACGCCTTCTGGACATGCTGTCAAGTCAAGTAATGCAGTTCAAGAGAACGTCTTAGTTATTTCAGTGATTAATCAAACAATCCTCCATATGCTACCTCCCGCGCATGGCGCGTACCTATAAAAACAGCAGCCTTCTGTTTTCCTCTCAAACTGAAATCCCTATAACACGGTTTACCTACAAATTATACAAAAATCGCACTTAAATCGAATCAATATTCAGGTGCGTTCGCATATGCGAGACCGTGTATTTAATAATCACGTAATGAGTCCCTTGCATAATGAGCGTTTGTACCACAGGGGGAGGTCAGCGGACGGGCGCGCACGTGTGTGAGGATAGCGAGCGCCTGTGGGCCCTGCTGGGGCCTTGAGGTGGCATAGTGTTAATGAAATCAAAGCAGTAGGATGGATAGAGCTATTAATAAGGGTGTTAGAGGTCTGATGATCCGTAACACACCAGGAGCCTCTCCCACTCCTCCACCACTGCCGAACCGGTGCGCCCATGGACCTGCGCATCAGAGGCTGTCTCTGTTTACTGCCCAGAGCCGCACTACAGAAGACTAATTAGGCTGTCAGGGGACGCCAGCCCTCCCTTCCTCACTCTTGTGACAGCAATTAAAGGCAGAACAGGACGGCGGGGATAGCTTCCCTGCTCCCACACGTGACAGCTATACGATGACACCTCACTGTTCCTCAGGTGCGTTCTGCCGCTGACAGATAAACCAGATGCAGCAGGACGGAAGGGTGCAAACACAGAGTGACATCTGTGAGGCTTTTTGTAGAGGCGGCTATTTGTAGAAACAGCCTCGCAATATGGCTCCCAACTCGCCGTAATAACTGACACGCTCAACCCCACGCGAACGCCGAGCGGAAAACAGAGGTGCAATCTGACGAGACAATCTGGACAATCTCTTTCAATCTGCCCGAACTGCTCAACCTAATCACATTCAGATATGCCAAGCATTCCCGGCTTGTTTTCAGTGCTCTCGGTTGGCAGGCACTTCATGTACGCTTCTATCTAACTATACTTATCTTGTAGCGATACTTCACCAGAGTCTTATTCCGCACAATGTGCATCTGCATGACAATGGGGTGCTGTCTGATTGATGCAATTTACATGGGATCCCTGACCTGAAGTGGCTCGTGTATTCATATTCTCTTTCGTCCTTGACAAGATGCTGGGGAGAGAAAGAGCGGGAACATTTGAAGACGAGATAGCGAGGTAGACAGGTTCCCTTCAACCCTGCATATTCAGTGACAAAGTAATTCTATCAGCCACCGGTTGCTATTTACACGGCTACTCCCCGATAAAAACCTCAGCGACCCGCGGTTTCTTTGTTATTCTTCGTCATCGTCCACTTTGCAGTGTTCAAAAGGAAATTGCTTCACGGAACACACTTTTCTGAATAAAATACAATGCGTGTTGCCTGAACCAATAGCATAATGCTGTCGATGTGGCTATCACAAAAATCCATATATTTTATGAGAACTCATGCTGGCTTTAATGTCTCCATACCGGCTCTGCCATCCCACGTCCCGCTGTGGGCAGCAAGAGGCAGGTCATTTAATAGCCCAGAGAGGGTGTGGGAAAGAATGGACCCGCAGAGAACCTCAAACTGTGCTAAAAAACTGATCTATACTACCCGTGAAGAAATAAGTAATGGCATCTATTCGGTAACTCTCGCTCTTGCTCTCCCTCTTTCTTGTTCAGTTTTCAGTTTCAAAGTACTTTACTGGCATTATCATTCTGCATATAATAGCATTAATGCACATTTAAAAAATCTAAAATAAAAATCAATTATATAAAATTTTAAAAAATCTATAAAATATTAAATTAAAAATACAGAAATAAATATTCAATAAATAAAAATACAAATAACATTAAATAAATGTTTTAAAATAAATAAATGTATTTTAAACTGTTCTAATAAATAAAATACAAATTATTTAACCAAATCCTAATTTAAAATATAAAATAAATGTATTAAAACAACTAATAAAACTTTAATCAAATAAAATTAATACAGATAAAATGCATAATTAATGTATTAAAATAAAATAATCTTTAACTGTGACTTAAGTGTTCAAACGGTTTGTTTGAAAATGGATGAACTAGTTGAAATGGTGATTCTGCTATTTTCCTGTTTATCACTGTGAAGTTTAGAATGTGTAAGCACTACAGAAATAAAGGTGACTTGACTAGAACAAGCAGTAATCTCCACTCTTTGTGTGTGTAAGGAACATATGATTCAGTTTGAATGATTCATATAAGTGGATAGAGGAGAAAAAGGTTTGTGAAGACCTCACTTTCTGACCTCATTTACGGTTGTCCAGCATCATAAACCAAAATAACAAATGAATAAATGTCCCTCTGCATCCCTGTCACAATAGTGAGAGTGTAACTGGTGGAAATGTGTTTCCTATGAGAGGATTACAGGCTTCTAGTTGAACTTTACAGTTTGCATGGATCAGGATTAAAAGAAATGATTAAAAGACACTGTAACTGGGCAGTCATCTGCACAACAAACAAACTGAACGCAATGCACATTGCGTAATCAAAAGATTGGTTTTATTTATCTGCGATCAGTAGTTTATTAATATATTTTTATATTTGCAGGAATCTTACAGAAATGGAGATGGATGAGGCGTTTGGGCCTCAAACACAGGAAATGCTCTGGAAAGGTTCAGAATGTTCCAGACCACGGGTCTTTGTGCCAACAACAACCAAGATCAGAAGAAAATATTGGTCAGTTTTATATGTGGGTGAGTAATAACTGTAATCAGCAGGCTTCAATGACATTTGCAGACTTCAAAGTTATGAGCGCATCGGGCAGAGCTAATGGTTGTCCCTAAGATCAGTCTGAATTGGCCATATCTATTGGCATAAAGTTATTAAAGCAATAAACCACAAGACACCATGTGATGCACTGATTTTACTATGGTAAAGGGGTGTTGTTAGGCACGATTGTAACTTTTAGCTTAGCTAAGTGGTTTGTACAAATTAGCAATATAATAATATAGGAAACAATGTTCAATCAATATTTAAATATAAAAAAGTTAAATAAATTTTATTGTATTCATATTGTACAAATATTATTAATAAAAACACTACCATTTAAAAGTTTGGGGTCAGTAAGATTTCTTTTAAAATAAAAAAAATATTTTATTCAGAAAGAATTAATTAAATTGGTCAAAAGTGACAGGAAAGATTTATATTTTTTTCTATTTATCTAACGTTATTTTCTATTTTTCCCCCCTATTTTATCTAATGTTCTTTTGAATTTTCTACTCATCAAAGAAACAAAATGATCACAGTTTCCATAAAAATATTATGCAGCACAACACTGATAATAATAAGAAATGTTTCTTGAGTACCAAATTAGCGTATTAGAATGATTTCTAAAGGATCATGTGACACTGAAGACTGGATCAATGGCTGCTGAAAATTCAGCTTTCCGATCACAGAAATAAATTACATTTTAAAATATATTAAAATAGAAAAGTTATTCAAAATTCTAATAATATTTCAGAACATTACTGTTTTACTGTATTTTTAATCAAATAAATGCTTCCTTGGTGAGCATAAGATTCTTCTTTTAAAAACATTAAAACATCTTACCCACCCAATTTATAAAAAATTAGGCATCAAAAAGTTCATTAGCCTAATTAAAAGTTGTTTTTGGCAAATGTAGCAAATACATTTTCAGATCAAGATCAATCTAGCATTGAACAGATGTGCGGTCACAGAGTGCAAATCAACTTCACATGCAAGTCATCCGATCAGGTTTCTTTAATGAGCCACATTACATATTCCTACAGACTTTTTGTCAAAATCTATTTACTTAGTGCATTCATTAGTACAAGGTTTGAAGCTTCCTCTTAGCATTGTACCATCTCAGTCGTTTCCTTCTGCCATTAAAGTCAAGTGTTTCAATTAAACAGCACATCTTCCAAGTATGGCAGTCACTGGATCAGCCAGAATCTTCAAAAGCAAAATGTCAGCGTCCTCATACTCTTTGCTCTCTGTTGGTGTTCTGATTAGTCCTCCATTAGTTTATGGGTCAAAACACTAGTGATAGCCACGATCAATCTCACTTCTTTCAGAATCTTTTAATGCTTGGTGTGTGGTTGATTAGCAATTAGGTGATTAGACTTTAGGGGTGCAGTAATAAGGCCTTTGACTTTACTGCTCTATATCATTGTCGATGGCATTGAACTTACATTACAGGGACATCTCTGGGGCTACATAAAACACTTCTCCATCACACTCCTACATCACTGCACGGCTACAAAGCACAAATAGCATTTCTGCCCAATCTAACTGAAGATAGCCTTAAATTGCATGTGAAATATGGCATGAAAATGTGAATATGATGGAAATACACATTTGTAGCGCAACAGATAGTTTTCTCAGGCATAACAAAAAGCATTTGTATTGTTTCATATGAGTAATTTATTAAAATATATTCAAATGAACTTTTGCTGTATAATTATAATACAAAAAATATTGCTAGAAGCTAAGGAAAATAATGGAAAAATATATGATTAACAACAAAAAAAAATGGAATAAAATAAAATAAAACAAAAAGCTAAAATAAAAAACAAATGCCGAGCATGACCTCAATTATACTTTGAGCATCAAATGCACCCATGACAGAAACATTTTCATATGTTTATACCCATTAATGCCGCTTTCTGTGAACCTATTTATGTTTTAATGTTAATATTTTAACCTAATAAAAGCATTGAACTTTTAATGGGCCTTTATCAGGATCTGTGGTTTACAAAGCAGAGAGCTAATGCATTTGGAGGAGGAGAAATGAAATGTACATACAATGGCCTCCGTTGGATCCATTTAAGGAATCCTTGGTGTTGCTGGATAAAAAATGTGTGCTGTTGTTCTGTCATTAACTTGTCCATCCCTCTCTTTAGTTGTTCTCATTCTGCTAATGCTTTCAGCAGACCGTGACCCATCCAAACCCGCTATCCGAGCAGCACAAACAGCACTGCGCTCATTTTCACAACTAAGCGTAACTCTTTAGATCAGCACTGTGGTGGGCGAGAGTTTAACATATCATCACCTTTTCAAAAAATCTGACTGAATAATAAAGTATAAGCCTATAACACAACTCATACATCCTGATGAGTGTGAGTTTAATGCACTAGCACTTGTTCCAGAATCAAAATGCAAACTCATCAGCTTCTGCCTAGCCAATAAAAAGTTAATATGGCAAATAATGTTGCCAAGCTCTCATTATTAAAGCCATTTTAAAGCACATCCATGTTTAATTAAAATTTTGTTGCTCAAATGATGCTCTTTCAAAGCACAAGGTTCTTTTAATCATTGTATCAACTTTGTCTAAGATTTTTTAAATTAAAATAGAAATAGACACAAATAAGACTAGTGTTGACATATACTGTAAGACTACCCCAGCTAACAAAATATGTTCTATAAGAATGTTATGCCAATGTTCCCCTTTAGTCGAAAGAAAGAAAGAAAGAAAGAAAGAAAGAAAGAAAGAAAGAAAGAAAGAACATTAAGGGAACATTACTTTTAAATGTTACTACTTAGTACTTTTTGCTTTTGTGCTAAATTTTGCCAACATTATTACAGACTAGATAACTTTGAAAAAATGTTCTATTACATGACGGGAAGAAATTAAAGTTTGTTTATAATTTTAAGAGAACCTTGGCAGAACATTAGCCAAAGTTCTGAGAATGTTCCCGGTTAGCTGGGATGAAGTTTTGGAAGATTTTGTTGAAATCAGGGCAAATCTGAACAAAGACTGGGACATTGTTGAGATATCATCTGAAACTCTAGATTAGATATTTTTTAAGTCAGGAGGAAAAAAGGAATTCAGAAAAACACTAAATGTGCTCTTCTACACTTAAAAATAAAGATTCCAAAAGGGGTTGTAGTGGTGCACTAAAAGGGATCATTTCTAAAAAAAACTTTTTTTTTCTTATTGTGAAGAATATTTTAATAATCAGAACCTTTTTCCACTATAAAAATCCTTTGTGCAATAGAACGGTGCAATCTTAGTTTCTTCACTGAACCACTGATGCCAGTAAGGAACCGTTATTTTTTTAAGAGTGTGATTACTATTTAGGAGGAACAGTGAGACATTAAACAGGTCTCATTTCTGATTTTCTTGCCTACAGATTTGATCAAAACTTTAACTTGATAAATGGACTTTGCAACAATGAAATGCTGAGGGTGAGCTGGACTCTATTTATGAACCTCAAGCCTTAGATGGAGTTTCTTTCAGGTGCATAGAGGTTGGAGAGAGCATGTGCAGACAGGCAGGGTGTCAGATTCACCTGCTCCCTTTTCCTCTGCAGCAGCTGCCAGATGGGCTGTTGGTAGGATGTGGTTCTACAAGCAGGAGATCTGTAATCTGTGGAGACTGACAGTGGTTCATTGTGAATGACTAGAAGCATGACAGAAGAGAAATGCAGGAGATATTCATTCAAGCGGAAGCTAAGAAAAACATTATGCTATCCAGGACCTCTTGAGAGACTCTTGGCATTTGATTAGCCAAAAAGGTGGAGTATGAGGCAGTGTAGCATGACTAAACAGCCAGGACATGTAATGTTGGTGGTAATAACAGTTGCACTTTATGCTGATTAGATGCCACTGTTTCAAAATGAAACCCATGTTGCCTCAGCCTGTTACTCACCATGATACTAATTAACTAATTCTCTTCATCATTTATTCGTTCTTCATTTGGCAGACAGACAGTGCTCGGCTAACCCCCTTGTCTGATTCTGAACGGTGAATTCACAAGTTGGTTGCACCTCCAAAATATAGAAATATATAATATACATAGAATATATATTATATATAATATAATATATATAGAAATTATGAGCATCAATTTTATATTATGTATTTACATTATTACAATTTTAAATTGTAGCATATATTTCATATATTTTAAAATATAATTTATTCCAGTGATGGTGGCAAAAAAGTGGCAAAGATTTTCAGCAGCTATTATTCCAGTCTCCAGTGTCACATGATATTTCAGAACTCATTCTAATAAGCTGATTGGTGCTGCTTAATAATTTTGTGTTTAAAGTACATATAATTTAAAGTACACAATTTTGAATTACAAAATTGATACATTTTGTTCAGGATTCTTCATTCAAGAGAAAGCCTAAAATGGCCTTTATTTTATCTAGACATAAATGTCTTTACTATTAATTTTGATCAATTTAATGCATTCTTGCTAAACTAAAGTATTACTTTCTTTAAAAAAATAAATAAATAAAATAAAACCTCTTTTAATGACAATATATATAGCAAAGTATTCAATATAAATTGTTTATAAATTACACATGATAAACAACTTTGTATTATTATTATTAATATAATTTATAAAATTAGTATAATAATATTTTGATTTATGAAATACTACTTTGCATGCTTATAAATCATTTATTAAACTTAGTAATTTCAACATTTACTAATACATTATTAGTTATACATTATTATTAATAACTGTATTATTACTAATACATTATTGATCAGAAGTTTTGTCTGTTAACATTATTTCATGGACCTGAACTAGCACGAATTAACAATGAATAGCTGTATTTTTATTATCTAATTTTAATAAAGATGAACAAATACTATAACAAATGTATTGCTCATTGTTATTTAATGTTAGTCAATACATTACTAATGGAATCTTATTGTAAAGTCTTACCCACATATTTAAGCTTGCTAATATTTTTTTGTCATCCACTTTTCAAGCAGTCTCACGAATCTCTTAGAATCCTACTTGTTCTGTGTCTTTAGTTTTGCTGATCACCGAAGCTCCATACTAATGAGAACACTCCATACAAAAAAACAAGAATATAGCAGACTTCATCTGGCTCATGAGAAATCAGTTGTATTTATGAGAGCAGAGCTCCTATCTTGACTGCATAGTCATTATGCGCATAAAAAATAAAAATTCTGTAGCCAGGCTCTTGTTGTTCACTGTTAGCTTCTGTTTATAGTCACACTGCAGATGGGGAACTGCCAAACCTGCACTAATTCTACCAGTGTAATTCGGAGCGGAAAGCAGAACCACAAATCAGGGTGACAGCAACATTCAGCAGCAGCTCTGTAAAAGGTCCTCGCTGCCTCGCTAAGGACAATCGGCTGAGATGTGGTAAATTGCGTCTCTTGAAACAGCCTGAATTAAAGGAAGTTGGCAGTGCTTTAAGGCTCAAATTACTTCATTACTCACTATAGATATCGGACGAAGACTTTGCTAGAGGAGGGAAAGAGGGAGTCCAAGATTAAGGAGCTCAGTTGAGAGTTAGACAGGCTGAAAAAAGCATACACTTTCTCTGTGTGTTAAGAAAGTGGCTTGGATGCAGATTAGGCCTATTTCTGGACTAAAAGTATTCTCAGAGCAAAATTATACTTGACTGTGTCATTTAGAATAAGGATAGAATTAATACATGACTAGAAAACCAGCCTTCGTTATATACTCTTGCTGATAATTGGGCTTTCATCTCAAGCTCTGTGTTCATGACATTCTGCAGTTCTGTAAAATAGTCATTTTACAAAATACATTCTGCGTATACGTTTACATACCCCTTGCATAAGTTTATAAGATATATAATATTATAATTTGAGTTTTTCTGTTAATATCCAACTTTGCAACTCTAGATAATCTGGACTCTGACTGGAGGTCACTGATTTTCAAGAAAGCAACACTATGGAATTAGATTTGTGCCAATAAAAATGAACAAAATGTTTTCTAGAAACTAACAAAAATATAGAGTGAGTAAGAAGAAAAACATTCTGAGAATGAAAACAATTAACTAAATAACAAAAAAATGAACTGAACGAAATTAAATGTTACTTTTTATATTTTTTTTGTTTGTTTCTGGGAATGTTTCATTCATTTTTATTGGCACAAATCTAGTTCCATACATCACGAGATGTTAATTACCAAGGATTTGCAATCTTTTTAATAAAATATATTGTGTAAATTAAAAAACATTGTTTGCCTGAAATATATGAAAATATATGCTATGCAGCTCTTTCAGGGCAAATATAAAATATATATAATTTTATGATCTTGCTTTTTGCTAAACATCTTGCAGATTTTGCAAGGGGTAAGTAAACTTATAGTAAAAATGGTATGTAAACTTATTCAGACTCTAAACAAATACAGCATAAACATGCACAAATATGAGTCACTGTTTGCCTCACAACATGATGAGGCAGTAATTAACATTTTAGGACCTCTCAAGCTGTGCCTGCAGTGGCCATAAGTCTTCCCACATTAAAACACACATGACAAACAGTATGAATGTGACTGTCTCGGCTCTGTTTGGAAAGAACTCTACACTTTATATAGAGCTGTAAATGTGGAAGCACATAAACACAAACTTGCTAAGCCTGGAGCAATCGATGTTAATAAAAAAACAGAGAACTCTCTTCTAGACTCGGCCTCAGATTTATACAGCCCATTCGTCCACCCCCCTCTCCTCTCTCTGTGTCTGTCTTGCCCTCTCTTTCTCCATCTCACTATTTTTTTCACAGTCGGGTCCCATTAGAGAGCTTGTTCGTGCATTGGCGTAGCCTCAGGCCAGCCAATAAATTACTTAAAATAATAAGGAACAAATGTTCTTGCTCCAAGGTTTTGTTAGATGGCTCGAGGAAGAGGTAAAGGTGCAGACACAAAGTCCCTGAATAAGCTTTGAACTTTCATGCACATTCGTTTATATTGTCAACGTCTTATGCAATAATTCAAAGTGCACAAAAGATTCACATATTAATATGCTTAGTTATAAAATTGTTTTTTTCCCCTCTTGTAAAGCAGAAAATATGTGCTAACCAGATTCAGAATCTGTCAACAAAGTCGGTGGTTGCTGTCAGGCCACTGCGGTGATGCACATGTCCAAATCTTCCCACATTGTAAAGATTTGTTTTCACAACCAGAACACGAATTTCCAGCAGTAGTAGCACTTGTGTACCTAAAGTCTGTCAGAATGATAGAAATGTTTCGTTAAATTTATATTCAAGAGCAACAATGTTTCCAGTGAAAGACACTGGAGAGACATTTGCTATGCTGAGGACTTCAAATACCCTACAGTCGGAATTCAGAAAAATAAGAAAATTGAATAGTCATTTATCAGAAAGTTTTCTTGGTGAAAGCCGGTCCCTATAGTGTGCTGAACAGATTCGACTTGTTTGACTCGAGGAAAGTCATCGGAAAGGATTGTCATAAGTTGGTCATTTCATAAGCAGGATCATATGGAAATAAACAGCCTGGTATTCCCGCTAGCTGTGGAATGCTAATGCAGGAAGAGTGAAAAGAATCACTTGTCTTGTCAATAATGAGTCAAACAAGACCTAAATCTGAACCTAAACATCACCTATTCTCCTGTGTTTCACACATTTCCGAGAAATCTGAATATTGTACAACAAGCTTGAGCATGATTTTAATAATGTTATAGAGTTGACACAGACATTCCTCCACTCACCTCAGAACAGATGTGTGGTCTTTTCAATTCAAACGTGTACTTCACCTACGCGTGGTTACACAAATACGCAAAAATGAATTTAATGATTTAATAGTTATTGGTTTTATCAGCATTGTGGTCAACACAACAGATTCATTGGTGCTTTGTAAATTCCTACTCTTTTATTCAGGGTCCAGAATTAACACTCATCGAAGCATCAAATGGGAGGGAAGCAAATAAAATGGCCAGCTGGCTGAAAACTTATTCCAGTCATTGCCTTGAGAAGCCAAGTTTTTAAAACTTTTTTAAACTCCAGTCCTCAAGGTGGCGACACATTCTTATCATTAGACCACCAAAATGAACAGATATTTCTTCATGAAACAACAAATGGCAGTTTCTTATCAGGTACGGTAAGATATATTTATACAGTAGATAGCAAATTTTCTTAATCCACTCACCACTGGTATTTGTCAATTTTTTGGCAAAATTACTTTTGCACCCTGCTTACTTATCTATATGTATGAGTAGTTGCAGTCTTGCTTTTCTCATCTCTTTTTATTCAGCTTATTTATTACTTGAATTATTATTTACTTTGTAGGAGCACCAATCATGTGTAGCAAATTCTCCACTTCACTTCACCTTATCTGTATCTCTATCTGCCAATCTGTTTATTACTTGCAACTTTCATAAAAATAAATAAACATAAAATTTAATAAGAAAAAATAGGATGCGTGAAACTCATCAGCAAGATCTGAAATCATTTTAGCAGTAGTGTGTAGTCAGCATGTATGCTACATGCTCAGTTGAGTTCATCTCATATTTTCTCATTCAGCGAATCCCATTGCTGCATAATGAAAACACACACATTTATTAGTTTGATTCAGGGCAAGCAAAGCGGTTGGTATCACAAAAACAACTGAAAAAAATAAATGAAGTTGAGCTGTACTCATGTCATGCTGCATGCTAACACAAGAAAGAGACTGCATGTGTGGTTTCAACCCAGAGAACAGAAGACGCCAGAGAACCGCCATCTGGGCCCAACAAAGAACTGTCATAAACGGCCCGGGAGATCCATGAGAATGAACAACCCAGCCATCTTCCACTAACACAGCCTGTTTTCAACTTTTTTACGCTTTGAACAGGGGAATCCGGGAAGGAGGTTGTCAGTGGCAGATTGTTTTTTTTTTTTTTTGGGATTCACAGCCTTGCACAGTATCTGAGTTTCTTTTATCCTTACAGCACCATTGCACAGCCCTGCATCTTTTGATGCTTGTATTTATGGACTGTGTCATACTGTGTCAGTAATGAATGAATATTTAACTGCCAGTTCAGATTTCAGTTCAATTATACTCATCCTGAATGTTGCCTAGCGAAAAACATAGCGGAATAATGCTGCAGAATTGTAATTCATCAGTAGGAGATTTATCGGTAGGAGTGATTGTAACGCCTTTTGCTTTAACATCTGTAACACACTTTAACATTAATAAACTTTGATAGAATTTCCCCACATTTGTCTGGCACAAATTCAAATTTTTCCACTGATTTGGAAAGTGCAACTCACCCATAAACCATATAAATTAATGTCAAGTACAAAAAGTGCTGCTTTTTTTTTTTTTTTTTTTTAACAACATTTTTTTTAGGGATTTTTGGTTTAATTACAGTTAATGGTCACACGACATGCAGGTAAACAAATAAAATATTTAATCTTT
>NW_015631496.1:683426-683832 GCF_001515625.1 Sinocyclocheilus rhinocerous
TGCTTGTTTTTTTTTTTTTTTTTTTAACAACCAACCCCTCTACCAGGGAGAGCTGTAGCAGTATGTGGGGTGTGGGATGTAACACTGTTAAAAACATGCACATCAGGTTAAATTTAAAACATTCATTTATTTTGTTGAACAAATGACCATGTTCAAAATTATTTTTAAATATCAGACCATATCAAACCCCACCAATTTAATTTTAAGCATTTTAAATTAAAATGTAAGAAAAAAAGGAAAAATAAGTGTGAAGTTGTAAAAGCAATTGAATATATATATGACCCTGGACCACAAAACCAGTCATAAGGGTCAATTTTGTGAAATTGAGATTTATACACCATCTGAAAGTTAAATAAATAAGCTTTCCATTGATGTATGGTTTGTTATGATAGGACAATATTTGGTC
>NW_015631496.1:684059-684214 GCF_001515625.1 Sinocyclocheilus rhinocerous
ATAATAGTGCTGGGCAACAATTAATCGTGATTAATCGCATCCAAAATAAAAGTTTTGTGTACATAATATATGTGTAATATATGTGTGCATATTTATTATGTATATATAAATACACACACATGCATGTATATATTTAAGAAAAATAAGAAAAATAT
>NW_015631496.1:685702-694057 GCF_001515625.1 Sinocyclocheilus rhinocerous
TGCTTGTTTTTTTTTTTTTTTTTTTAACAACCAACCCCTCTACCAGGGAGAGCTGTAGCAGTATGTGGGGTGTGGGATGTAACACTGTTAAAAACATGCACATCAGGTTAAATTTAAAACATTCATTTATTTTGTTGAACAAATGACCATGTTCAAAATTATTTTTAAATATCAGACCATATCAAACCCCACCAATTTAATTTTAAGCATTTTAAATTAAAATGTAAGAAAAAAAGGAAAAATAAGTGTGAAGTTGTAAAAGCAATTGAATATATATATGACCCTGGACCACAAAACCAGTCATAAGGGTCAATTTTGTGAAATTGAGATTTATACACCATCTGAAAGTTAAATAAATAAGCTTTCCATTGATGTATGGTTTGTTATGATAGGACAATATTTGGTCGTGATACAACTATTTGAATATCTGGATATCTAAAAATCTAAATATTGAGAAAATCGCCTTTAAAGTTGTCCAAATGAAGTTCTTAGCAATGCATATTACTAATCAAAAATTAAGTTTTAATATATTTACAGTAGGAAATTTTATATTTAAGAAAAATATGTTACGTTTATATATGAAATATATTTATATATGATATAATTTGAATATAATATAAATATGAATATAAATGTATACATGCAAATACATGTAAATATTTTCAAAATATATGGTGTATGTGTGTGTCTTTATATGTACATAATAAATATTGACAGTACACACACATATATTATGTAAACAAAAACTTATTTTGGATTTAAGACTTTTTTTTTTGTGGTCCAGGGTCACACGCATATTGTATATATAATATTATATATAATTAGTGCTGTCAAACGATTAATCGCGATTAATCACATCCAAAATAAAAGTTTTTGTTTACATAATATATGTGTGTGTACTGTGCATATTTATTATGTATATATAAATACACACACATGCATGTATATATTTAAGAAAAATATGTTACGTTTATATATGAAATATATTTATATATGATATAATTTGAATATAATATAAATATGAATATAAATGTATACATGCAAATACATGTAAATATTTTCAAAATATATGGTGTATGTGTGTGTCTTTATATGTACATAATAAATATTGACAGTACACACACATATATTATGTAAACAAAAACTTATTTTGGATGCGATTAATCACGATTAATCGTTTGAAAGCACTAATATTTGTATGTTTTACAAGACAATACAATTTCAGTCTTTCTACTTCAAAATGTCATGTTTAATTCAATGTGTTACTAAAGTAAAAAAAGAATAGTATCTGCTTAACATTACATATTATTATATTTTATAAATAATTTTGTTTCTTCTCGCATTTATCAGTAGTGTACACTAAAGTGGTTTGTCTTACATTTTCTGTTATTTATTTCATGTTTATTATGTGATTTTAGTGTCATTACCTTCTCCAGTGCTTTGTCTTTGTGTTTGACCCTGTGCACATCTATGTGAGTATTGGACATGTTTGATGCACTTATGATGATCTCTGATACATCAAGTGGCTTTCTATTGTGCCACCTGATTTTTATGGTGGTTATTGCACCAGTTTAAATTCTGTCTCTGTTTTGGCTCCCAGTGTCTTATTTACAGTATAAGCATATACAACTTTCCAGGATGGACTTTCAAGTAAGATCTTGACATCCGCAAGAATGCAGGTCATGTAGCAGTCAGCATACGCATGCAAATGTTTGTGTTGAGGTATGTGTGTGTGTGTGGTGTCTCAAGATACCCAGACAACTTAATCAGATTCTCCTGTCTGGATTTCCCATGCTGACTGTCCAGTATCTTTCAGCTGTCCGCAAGCTGTTTTAATGCATACACAATCAGACACTCTGGTGTGAGTCTTTTGGATACTAAGCTATTCGAGGCTATGACCATGTCGAACGAGAGACAGCCGGTAAAAGCAACGCAGCAGAGTATCCACAGGTACTGCCAGCAGTAGAAGTGCGTGAATGCTGACAGAACAATGAATCCTGGTCAATCACTACTGAAACAGCCAAAACCTTTCAGAGAAGACTCACCAGCCACCTCCGTATAAACCCGACATGTCACCAGGCAGTCTCGCTTCTATTGGACGTAAACTGACACCCAGCAACAGCTCCTGAGCTGAGACGGTTCCACCTTATTGCACAGCCTGTTTGATTTATGTTCTTTCAAACACTGTTTGGGTTTGATACATTTCTTTTCTCACACCTGACAGCTGACTGAAGGAGCGTTCCTCGAGAAACGTGTGCTGGGTGGGAGGTGTCGGCTTTCTTGCACAATGATGGAATTGGATAATTAAGTTTGATTATTGAGCCCAGACGAATTTGCGTGTTTATATTGTTACTACGAGCATTAAAATTATGACAGATCAACTGTTTGCGAGCTGAACACCGGTGTGGCGCCCCACCGCTAAATCATTAGCAGGTTGTGACATAACTGCTAATTAGGTTAATGAACATACATTTGAAATTAAGTTATCTGTTTTTTATTACTTCAGGGATGTTCATTTAGTGTGAATCTATCTATCTATCTATCTATCTATCTATCTATCTACACTCTTAAAAATAAAGGTGCTTCAAAAGGTTCTTCAAGCGATGCCATAGAAGAACCATTTTTGGTTCCGCAAAGAACCATTTAGTCAAAGGTTCTTTAAAGAACCATCTCTTTCTTACCTTTTTATAATCTGAAGAACCTTCTTTCGACACAAAGAACCTTTTGTGAAACAGAAAGGTTCTTCAGATGTTAAAGGTTCTTTATGGAACCATTTAGACAAAAAGGTTCTTCTATGGCATCGTGAAGCACCTTTATTTTTAAGAGTGTATCTATACATCTATACATCCATACATCTATCTGTTGTAGTCTGTAAGGACTATAAAACCTTAAAAATTTTTAAACTAAGCATTCAGATGAGGCTTTGTCAAGCCATCATTCAAACTGTATGTGCATTTAAGTCAAAGACTGTACACAAAAACTGTATTCGTTGAACGCACATGTCGCCACCATTCAAATTTGTTGAAATGGATTATACTTTTTTCATTTACAATAAAACTAGTAGTGTTGCATGTACAAATATGATACTATTGCACAATTACAATAGAATATATAGTTTACAGGACCTTTACAGATTGAACGAAAACATAAAAATTCAAAAACAAACACGGATGTGCATTCTTTATTCATGATTTGGTAGAAGTAGAGTTAAAAATTGTGCTGTAGAAAAGGCACGTCATCATCTTGCTCCAACCAAAGTGATTTGAATGCAACTGACAACATATTTACAATATTTACAACGCCTAGACTTCCCTTGTCTTCACAAACCTTACTTGGACATATTGCAATTACACGAATTGCTTTGAAATTTGGTTAATTTTAATGCTACTTCCTTAAATTAAAATTCAAACTTTGCAATTCTGCATCCTGCTCTCAACCTCAATTCAAATTGAGGAACTGAACTGGAATTTAAAAAGCAAAAATCATCAGTTCAATTCTGAATGGAGCACAAACCTGACCCTGAGAACGTTGCTTTTTTTATCACCTCCAAATTGGGTTTCTGATTACAACCAGACCGATTTTTTTTTTTTTTTTACTGCAGCAGCTCATGTTGGATCATTATGTCCTGTACTTTCTCTGTACAAATATTGGCCTTAAAAGGACTGGATTTTATTCAGCTCAGTGTAAAAATAGGCATTAGTTTATTTATTTATTTATTAACTAATGTATTAAATCACTGCAATAACAATATGAGCTGGAAAGCATTTTGGTACAGATTAGCTCGACAACATCACTGCAACATCCAAATGAAATCATAATAGTGTTTAAAAAATGCTAAAAAGAACAGTTTAAACCAGCCTAAGGTTATTTGCTGATTTTAGCAGGTCTAAGATAGCTGGTCTTATAGCCTGGCCAGGCTGGTGTTATGCTGGTTTACTTTTTGGTCACAAAACCCTTCTTGTTAACCTTGTTAAGCTGGTTTAAACTTTTTTTTCCCCAGAAGGGAATTATCAATTCATGAGTGTCACGCAAGGAGGTTGGTCTTAGAGTTTCAGAAAAGTCAGGGGAAAGTCAAGAGGGTTTATAGAAATAACTTCATAATCATAAAAGCCTTAATAAAATGGCTCAAATAGCAAGCTTTACAAATATAATTACAAACCTGGTTTAGCAGAACCGTAATGAACCAGCTTTTTTGGATCAGTGACAGGTAAAATTAGAAGCAGTTTTTTTATTTGATTAAAAATCGAATTTTCCTGGGTTTCACTGATTCAGAAAGGATGATACTTGCAAAATATCTCTTTTGATTACTCTCTCTATTGGCCATGCATTATGTTCATTAATAAAAATGTCCAGCCCTGTCTGCAACCAAGCAGCTGATTGGTTTTCCTATCGATTCGCTGTTTCTCATCTGGGAACAGGGTGAGCTGTGAGGTACGAGTTGATGTTCAGAAATGCATCAGGGTGAGAGTGAATGTGCCGTGTGTCTTCATCTTTAAACGCAGCACACGCTGACTGCCTCTGCAACAGAACACTGCCAGGAGTAAAAAAAAAAAATGACGGGGTGAGGGAAGAGTGGAATGTTAAATCTGAATAAGCAGGAAAAATACATCAGAGAGTCACAAAAAGATTGTGAAAGGGAGCAGTGAAGGTGACGGAGGAGAAAAAAAGAGGACAAAAAGAGAGACAGAGGTGGAGAGGATGCGTGCGCCAGGGAGACGAGAAAATAAAGAGGGAACCTGAGAATGGAACAAATGTGACAGGATGAGAAAGGGAAGAGTCACAAAGAGAGTGATGGAGCAACAGAAAATGAGGCGAAATTAAAGCAGGTCTGTGTTTCTCATCTGGGAACAGGGTGAGCTGTGAGGTACGAGTTGATGTTCAGAAATGCATCAGGGTGAGAGTGAATGTGCCGTGTGTCTTCATCTTTAAACGCAGCACACGCTGACTGCCTCTGCAACAGAACACTGCCAGGAGTAAAAAAAAAAAATGACGGGGGGAGGGAAGAGGGGAATGTTAAATCTGAATAAGCAGGAAAAATACATCAGAGAGTCACAAAAAGATTGTGAAAGGGAGCAGTGAAGGTGACGGAGGAGAAAAAAAGAGGACAAAAAGAGAGACAGAGGTGGAGAGGATGCGTGCGCCAGGGAGACGAGAAAATAAAGAGGGAACCTGAGAATGGAACAAATGTGAAAGGAAGAGAAAGGGAAGAGTGACAAAGAGAGTGATGGAGCAACAGAAAACGAGGCGAAATTAAAGCAGGTCTGAAGAGAGATGAAGATAAATTGAAGACAGAAAAAAAGACTTTGAGGAGACAGACCTATTGGCATGAAAATGTGACACACTAAAGGGAAAGTTCACGTAAAATTATAATTATTTATTCATGTTGTTCCAAATTTCTGCATAGTAGAAAAAATACTTTAAAAAAAATGTAACGTAATTTTGAACTATATTCCAAGTTTTCCAGCCGAACTAAAGAAACCATCATTATCTAATCAAAAATTAATGATACAACCAAAAGAATATTTGTAAAGAATACTGAAATACACCACTGAGGTGTTTCAATGACTATTTCGTTACAAGTGGTGACAAGTGACCTTATGAGTCTTGATGAGTGAGTCATTGATTCATTCACTCAACCAATTTGTTAAAAACGATTCATTCAGGAACAAAACCAGTGACAGTCTACATGATTTGTTGAGATTTGCTGAAAAACGTTTCATTTAGAAACTAAACAAGTCTTTATTAGTGAGTTATGAAATCATTCACTCAACTGAAGCTTTCAAAGCAAAGATTCATTCAGGAATGAGACAAGTGATAGTCTATATGTGAATCACTGAATCATTCACACAATAGATTTCTACTTCTTCTTCTTCAAAAAAAAGTTAATTCAAGAACAAAAGTCATTATGAGTGAGTCATGTAATTATTCAGTCAACCGATACACAGAGGCTTCATTCAGAACAAGGATTGATTCAGGAATGAAACAAGTGACAGTCTACAAATGTGAATCGTGAATCATTTGTTGAAAAACTTTTCATTTAGGAAGAAAACAAGTCTTTATCATCATCATTCATCATTTACTCAACTGATTCATTCAAAACACAGATTCATTCAGGAATGTAACAAGTGACTGTGATGTGATGTGAATCACTGAATCATTGAGGTTTTTTGCCCATCAGATGTGCACTTTTTTTTACATTTATTTTGTGAATCACTGAATCATACACACAATAGATTTTTTTTTTATTAAAATTAATTCAGGAATGAAAGTTGTTATGAGTGAGTCATGGAATTATTCAGCCAACCGATACATTCAAAACACATAGAATTATTCACTCAAACAGCTGCATTCAGAACAATGATTCATTCAGGTACGAACCAAGTGACAGTCTACATATGTGAATCACTGACTCATTCACACAATAGATTAACAAAAATTAATTCAGGAATGAAAGTCATTATGAGTGCATCATGTAATTATCAGGCAACCGATACATTCAAAACACAGAATTATTCACTAGAACAGATGTGTTTGGAACTATGATTCATTTAGGAACAAAATTCATTCAGGAACCACTACTCTCGCAGTTACAAATTAGTTGATTCTGCATTGACTTTTTCACTAAATATATTGTGCATAAAATGTAAGTTACTCATGTAACTTCATGTACTAGCAATCAACTATTTGTCAAAATCCCTTTCAACTACTCCTTTAAACACACTGCATATTTAATATGGTGCAATATTATAAAATCTGCATGATAAATTCATCTTGGTGTTGGTATACCACTGAAATCTTGTTCTATTAGGAAATCAAATTAACGGAAAAAGGAATTGCAGTAGCACTGAAATGGTTCTGCCTTGTGTAAATGAGGGATAGAAGCTTCTATTTTTCTCTGTGTAACCCTCTAATTAACACATCCTTGTTTTAAAACCCCTCAAACCCGAGCACTGCCCTTGGAGGAGCATCCACTCTAATAGCTTATTAGTTGGGTTCCTGGTCTGTTTCCTTGTTATCGGCGAAAATGTATGAGCAAAATCAATTCTCTTACAAACATCCCGCAACCCTCTCTGCGCCTTTCTCTCGCTCTCTTTTTCTCATTTCCTTTCTCCCTCACCTTCATTCGCTCGCTCTCGGTTTGCCAAACACGCCCGCCAACAACGGCCACCGTCAATAAAAAATAATGCCTCTGTATTCTTCGCTGATGGCCTGATCTTTGCTTTAAGAATGGATCCATTAAGAGAGAATGCTATCTCTCTTGTCCTTTCAAGTGATTCTGCATATTCATTATGGAAACGCCACGAGCACTAACAGTGCCAAGTTAAACGTGACCCTGGGCCAATTACGCTTGTCCCACAAATACAATTACAGATACTGTCATTCAGGCCGAATCCCTATTATTACCGGCCCAAGCACTAACAGCGCATGCAGGTGAGGGGACCTGCGGAGGCTATACTACTGCAATATTAAGAGCTGTGATACAGTAAGTTGTTATCCGAGCTGAGCTCGCTGAGAATATCTGAGCTTTCTGAGAGATCTCTGACAGAGACAACAGAGTGAAGCAGCATCCTAATTTAGCATCATTTCTCTGCGGTGGCTTTGCGGCAGCAGGGGAGCCTGTCACAGGCAGCCCGGTGTGACAGGTGAATATTGGGCTGAGCTTCCAGCTGTCTGCCTTTATTCTGTTACCTCGGGAGACAAAAGCCATCACAACATGTGTGCGGCAAAGCGCCCGCCCAATCAGAGCCACACGGAGAGAGAAAGAGGAAGGAAGAAGAGGAGAGACGAGCGATGGCTACACTCAGCCTGCAGTCTGAGCGAAGGCTTTTTCTCCTCACCTGTTTCCCTGCTGGTCAAACTTCTTTTTCAAATGTGCGCTTGCCTACGATCGGTTAGCTATGCATGAGCAGAGCAGAGGACAGACAGGTTACGGCGGACACAACCAGAGAGGGTTTGTTAGGGGGCTGTGATGAGGGAGAGACAGAATAAATCAGACCTTAGTGGGCGAATGCACAGTTGAATGCAGTCACCTCACTAAAAAGAGGCTGTTTAATGGGTGTGCGTCTAGTCGGCTCTACTGTACAGCGCTTTTACCAATACATATCATTTCAGGAATAGAAAATGGTGCTTTAGTACCCTAAGTGAGCGATCCAAAGGCAACCAAAGTGGCAAGGAAAACTTAGTAGGAGAAGGGATTCTAAAATTTATAAAAAACAAAAACTTCCATTCAAAAGTTTGAGATAAAAAAAGAATGCTTTTATTTTTAATGCTTTTAGGACGCATTATTGTTACAAAAGTCTCATGACCGAACTATGCAGTATATATATATATATATATATATATATATATATATTT
>NW_015631496.1:694151-754277 GCF_001515625.1 Sinocyclocheilus rhinocerous
TATATATATATATATATATATTTACAGAAATTAATGCTTTTATTCAACAATACATTAATATTGATCAATATAATGTTACAAAAGGTTTCTATTTCAAATAAATTCTGTTCTTATTCTATTCATCAAAGAATTATAAACAAAATGTTATTTTATATTATATTTTAATAATATATTTCACAATATTACTGTTTTAAATATTTTGATCAAATGCAGTCTTTGTAAACACTTATATATTAATTAACTATACAAATATATTAAAAGATATTACAGACCCCAAACTTTTGAACGGTAGTGTGTATAAATTATGTATAATTGCTATTTTGACTAATTTCTAATTTCTGACATATAGATATCTTTTATCAGAGTTTGCTCAGCACAATTTTATTTTATGTGACAAAACAAAACAGGCGAGATGTTATTCTTTTTGCCCTGAAAGTAACTAGATGCTTGATACCATGAAGGCTTTTCTCAATTCAGAAAAAAAACGATAACATTATTTTGGTACTTGGATGTTCTGATTACATCAAAGGTGGTAATTCGACTGAAAAGTTTGAGAACCACTACTTTAAGATTCAATTGAAGCCTATAAAAGAATGCAGGTCATGGTCAGTGATATTACTCACTGTCTGACACATATAGACCGTAGCTGGCAGCACACAGATGAGATGTAAGGGTGAAATATAGAGCTGGACTTTCTGAAACTAGTAATATTTACTCTTAGTTGAGTTACAGAACATGTAAACACAATGTGCAATATTAAACAGCCAGTACAGTGATGCATTAGATCTATTTAAATGAACCTACAGTACATCTTTAATCACTTATTCCATATTTACTGTAATCAGGACAGTAAAAAATGACTAGCCCCAATGGGCGATATATCACTAAACAGAATGAATGCACTGCAAAACACGGCTGGCAGTTTCTCAGAGACCCACTGGAGCGTCAGTGTCATGTTATGTTCAGGCCTGTTCTCACAGCTCTGTGTGTGTGTGTGTGTGTGTGTGTGTTAAGGCCTTGCAGACAACAACAGACATAAATCAGTTTAGGAGGAAATGTCATTCAGCATTACTAATCCGATTGTTTGTCCTGGTAATGCGATTGTTCTGCCATTTCATTTGATCAGCTGCAACAGATTTAAAATCCCTCGCTCATCCTCAACCAGTATGTTTCATCATTTGTCTCTTCCATTTATTTGTACAGTACGGGGGACAGGCATATTGACTGTATGACAGATATATCGTCCAGGTTAAATGGTTTACGTTTGTGCATTTTGCGTTACTTCAGTGGGATTATGGCAGCAGTGTGATTTTTAACCATCTGGCTTTTACAATGAATGAATGTGAAAAGCATTAAATATATTTTGAGATAATCATGTCAGTGTCCATTCTACTGGAATGACATTATCATCAATCTCCCAATGATACAATTAGATCGACAGATTTTATCTAAAAAATTAATAATCACATCATTATAAATGTAATATTGACATTTAATGGCTTCACAAGGTGCCAAGCAGATTTACCCCAACCTGAGCTCATTAGTATTTATAGGTATTCGTATGTATTGACAGCACCCAAAATGCAAAAGTATCCACAGATATGTGTGCACAACTTGCCAATGCTGGCAATGCCAAGCTCTGGATTGATTCCCAGAGACTGTGTGAATGTGTGTAATATAAATGTATATATTTATTACATATGGTGCACTTATATAATATAGTGCATATATTTATTAAAATGATCTTCTTTAGAGTTCTAGGTGACTATCAAGCCTTAGTCATCCAATGACTTTTCTGAGGTAAATGTAGCTAAAGTTAAATAATAAAGGCCTATTGTTTACAATTGTTTTATTGACGTCTTTCTGCAGTTGAAACACTGGATGAGATACATTTCAATGGGAGATACATTTGTACTTTATCTTTCAGCATAACGTCTGATGTACATATTTTGTTTATTTTGTGCAGTAAATAGTAGTAAAGGGGAAGAGATGATTGGTTCATACACGCTTCACTCGAAGGTGGATCTGTCATAGCAAATAAAAAGTGCCAAAACTGCATTTATTGTTTGAATTTCAAAATAAAACTGAAAGGAAACTTTGTTTCATATCAAAAGTATCAAAACTGAAAACAGCATAGACTAAAAGATAAATTCCTGGGATTTAAGAATCAATATCGGTCCATCAAAATTAGAACTGATCCCAATCAAGAAATACATTTTTTACCCTAAAAATCCTAAAAATATATACATTTGTATGCTTACATTTTACAGTTATACTGTATATATATATATATATATATATATATATTTGTATATACTTTGATCCCCGAACTCCAATCACCCAAACCTAAATTTGAATTTTTTTCCTCAAGCAGAGTTACTGTATCATAAGGCTTCTGAAGACTTGAAATATAACTTTTATGAATGTTATATGGTGCATTTTACCCATAGCTGTCCCACAGCAAACAAAATCAAACTTAAATGATTAAGTAATGATTAAATGATGATAGAATTTCCATTCATTTTAGCATTTTAAAGTTAGGCATGGGTGAGGTGAAGGAAACCTTCTAAATGAGTTGAATGCGACAAGAAATCAAACTGAACAGAATGAAATTGTTAATAAATGTAATAGCACTGAACATATTCACATTGACTAAATACAATGAAATCTAACTGGTAACTCTTTGAATTCAATATTCCATGAACCTAAAAGGATTCAGAAACCTTTGAATGTCTCTAAAAATTTTTATACATAATATGCCTGCGTTTTAGATGCTGTCAATACAATAAAAATGTACGTTTCACCGTTTCTGAAAAACAGTTACAAGAGTTTCTGGAAAACCGTAGGTGTCTGTGCAAATTACTGCTGGAGAACCATAATTTGGTGTATAGGGGGTATATTTCTCCTGGTTCTCATTGATTTGACCATGCTGATAAGCTTGACTAATTGCCTCTCATTTTCATAACTCAAGCTCACCCGAGTTCAGTCCTGCAGTGGTGATTACCAGGTACAGAAGTCATAACTGTGTTGAATATGAATATTGATTTACAGCAGTTTGTTTGGAAATAAAGAGATTTAATGAGGCCTTTATAGAAGAGGTTAATGCAGAACTCCAATGAGTACATACAGTACAGTACAATGTTCCTGTGGCTCAGTGGTAGAGCATTGCGTTAGCAGCGCAAAAGGTTGTGGGTTCGATTCCCAGGGAACACACATACTGGTAAAAAATGTATAGCCTGAATGCACTGTAAGTCGCTTTGGATAAAAGTGTCTGCTAAATGCATAAGTTATTATAATCAACCCTCTACAGACAATTCATGCCACAATAAAGCTAAATGGATTCAGTATATTTACTTATACCAGACGCTCATTAGCATTTACTCAATCCACTCATTCTGTTTCATCTGATACAATAAAGTGTTAAAAAACTAATTTCACAACAAGGGTCCTATGAGCACGCCTCTACCACAGCCTATAAGGAGAACCGCGGAGGAGAAAGGAAACAACACCATAAACACAAAACTGATTATGGCTAATTACAGCAAAAAAACTCATATTGTCTCTACGCAAATGTTGGCTAAAGAGGCCCCCATACAACATCATGACAATATGCTTCAGATTATTAGGTAATTATGGTACATTTAGTCAATATTTCTCAATTCAGAGAAGACAAGGGAGGCCAAGCGTTCCTGATGAAGTCAAATAGAGAGCTCTGGGGCAGAGTGACTGTTATGGAAGGTGGGTTGATCTGAACTAAAATGATTTGAGCTACAGTAGTTAATGGTAGAAATGTTAATATGAGTCATGTTTTTACTCATGTTTTTCGTTCTATTAATTCATTTTAAAACACATAAAAATGCAAGTAACAACATACAATGAACTGAACTTAAAATGAATTTAAAAACAAATTCAAAATATGAAAATAAACTATAATAGTATATAAATGATAAAAAATAACACTGCTTCCATGATGATCTTTTTTTTAACCTTTGTATTAATGTTAATGTTTTTTTGTTTTTTTTTAGGACAAGGTGAAAATGTCAGGATTAAACAACTTGACACAACTTATCTTGATGTCTTTAAAAAAATATCATTAAAAGAATTAAGTTCTTGAAAACACTATTTGTTTGTATCTTTCATTATTATTTCTTAGGGGGAAAAAATAATAAAAACCTCTGCGTCAACAGACTCTTAAAATATAAAATAATTTGACCTTTCAGTATTTGATTTTTCCTTTTCATTATCCTTGTCACTCTTTGTCACTGACCGATGACAGACGTTATATGGGCCTCATTCCAGACTATAACCAAAAATCACAGTGCTCTTCATTTTCACTTTTGATTCTCAGAATAAAACCCTGTGCACTCCAAAAGAAACATTTCTGCTGGGCTGGGAGGTAAACAAGAGGTCATGATGTAGCTGCAGGTGCACTGATCCCTGAACTAGCAGAAATGAAAAAGAAAACTCTTGTAAGGTGCATCGTTCTTCTATTTTTACTTAGCCGGGCAAATTGCATTTAGGCCGTGATCACTCCAGTGGCGACTGAATGACTTCAACTGAACATTCATTCGCTGCCTGGGATTTATCAAAAGAAATTTGTTGAACTGTGAAGACACATAGGAGATGGAGAGCGCTGAATAGAGTGACTGGAATAAACATACGTTAGAAATCTCCACTCAGCAGAAGGACAATACCAGCTGATTTGGATTTTGACTGGGGGAAAATGATGGAAGAATAAGTGAAAATGAGGGACGGAGGAGGGGTAAAATCTCCACGCTCATCTCTCTCTCACTCTCTCTCCATCTGCAAAAAAGATTGACTGGTCTGAGCTTTGAACTTTTCATCCTTAAAACTCTGTCAGTCCTGCAATTTTGAGGCTTGGCAGAGTTATACACATCATTAACTGAACTGCAAATTTTGCCTGATTGCCTCATTATAAAATATGCAATTAGCCCCATGCATTTAACATCAGACACCCAGGGACCATGAACAGATCATTCACTCAAAAGCTTCATAAATATAACGTATTTCGATATCTTCAGCAGAATCAGAATATTGCCATTTTTATTCCAGATAGAAACGCTCTTGCGTGTTAGCGAATGATTACATTTGATTAGATAAGGCATTACAGGTCAACTCCTATGAAAAACAGCAAAATACTTGGGTAATAGTCTTTATAAAGACTGTAGCCTAAATATACAGTATTGCGTCTATTCATAGTTATACATTTACAAGAGCATGATGTAATGTAACGATAAAATATCATGCGCGATATTTAGAGCAGATCATGTGTAGTGACTGACTGACTATACACCCCTTACATAACAGATCAATGAAATAAAAGTTAATGTCGAGTAAGTTACATTTTAGACACTGTATTTCCAGTATTTTTGCTCTGTCAAAGGAAATAGTTTTAAATAACCCCTTATTATTCCATTGTGTTTGCAGTGGCATTTCATTTCTAAGTAAATCAATGTTTTTGAATGAAATCGGTTTAATACATGATTAATTCACTCATTTGTTTCATTCTTGAATGAAATATCATTTTGGAAGAATCAGTTGAGTAGATAATATTGACTCACTCATAAAAAGTCACTTAATTGTTTCTCTCCAGAATTAATCAATGTTTTGAATAAATAATTTGAGAAATTATTCAATGACTCACTCATGAAGACAGTCATTTAATTAGTTCCTGAATGAATCTGTAACCAATGAATTGCTTGAGAAAATTAATCAATGACTCATAAAAACAGTCGCTTGTCACCACCTACAGATATAGCGATGTAACCTACACAGTGATTCACTACTGACCATTTATCTACAACCCCAATTCCAGAGAAGTTGGGGCGTTTTGTAAAATGCAATAAAATCAAGAATCTGTGATTTTTTTATTCTCTTTAACTTTTATTTAATTAGGAAAAGTACAAAGAAAAGATTTCGAAAGTTTTCACTGACCAACGTAAATGTATTTTGTAAATATGAGCAAATTTTGATTTTGATGGCTGCAAGCTAAATTTTTGTCCAATCTCGCTTGATACAAGACTTCAGATGCTCAGCAGTCTGTGATTGTTGATTTCTGATTCTCCTTTTCATTATGAGCTATACATTTTCAATAGGAGACAGATCTGCTGGCCAGTCTAGCACATTCCCTCTGTCTACGAAACCACACTGTTGTAGCACATGCAGAATGAGACCTGGCCTTGTCTTGATCTAATAACCATGGACTTCCCATGAAAGACATTATCTTGATGGCAGTATATGTCTCTGTACAATCCCAATATATGCCTCCATGTCAATAGTACCTTCGCACATATTCCAGTCACCCATGCCGTTTGCTTTGCTGTACCCCCATACCATGACAGTAGGGGTGTAACGATACACATATTCGTATTGAACCGTTCGGAACGAGGCTTTCGGTTTGGTACGCATTACAAACCGAACGATTCATTGGACTAATCCTATTACATTTGAAAAATAAAAGAGCTTAATGTGTGTAAAATATAATGTTCTCAGTGCCACTGTGCTCAACAAGGCAGCCCAAACTACGTAACAGGCAACGTGCTGTCTGCCCCGTCATAACCTCCCATTGGGGTGCGTCGAAAGACGATGATCTTGTATCGACGATAGCCAGAGATATTGTCAAAAACATCAATGTTTGGCAATATTAAGAGGATTTGGCTTTTCCAATTAATGTAGGCATGTTACATTCTTATTTTTATTAGGCCTATTATTATTATGAAGTTACTTTTATTAAATTACAATGAATTTGCCCCGCAATAATTACCGCATAACTGACGCGCTGCGAGGATAACAAAAGATTAAGCTATTTACTCAGTTAAAATATTTTTAAAAAAAGTTTTTAGTAGAAAAAAGATAATCTTTTTGACTATCTGAGATGAGCTCTGGCCCAGAGAACCTGGCTGCATCGCTGCATAGAATTGATGTATAGCTTTCTCCTCGAGTAACAGATATTCAAGTTGCATTTATTGATGCATCAGCAGACTGTGGTAAATGACAGCGGATTTTCTGAAGTACTCCTGAGCCCATGTAGCTATATTTAACATTGCAGCATGACGGTTTCTTATGCAATGCCATCTGAGGGCTCAAAGGTCAAGCACATTCAACTGAGGTGTCCTGCCTTGCCCTACATGTACTGTGATTTCTCTGGATTCCCTAAATCTTTTCACAATATTATGTATGGTACTTGGTGAAAGACCTCAATTCTTTGCAATTTTGCATTGCGAAATGTGATTTTTAATTTGTTTGACTCTTCTCTCGTGAAATTTGGCACAAAGTGATGAGCCATGATCCAGCTTTGCTTGGAAAGACTGAGATGCTCCTTTTATACCCAAACATGATACCCTGACCCATTACCAATTCACCTGCTTACTGTGAACTGTTTTAAAACAGTTTAATGTGGATATTCTATAACTTTTTCACGTTTATTTTGCCTCTGTCCCAACTTTTTTGGAATGTGTTGCAGCTGTCACAAACAAAATTTGTTTATGTTTACAAAATACATTTACGTTGTTCAGTGAAAACTTTGGAAATCTTTTCTTTGTACTTTTGTCAATTAAATAAAAGTTAAAGAGAATTAACAAATCAAATTTTTGCCTGTGAAGTTTCACTAGTATGACTGCACCTTAATAAAGACTGCTGAAATGGCTCAAAGCTTGTCAAACGAAGCCCTAATGATGTTCTAGTGATATAAGAATTGACCATCTGGCTGATGCAGGGGAGCTTATAAAGGGACAGCGCTGCGTTAGTTGATTACAGAGCACTTTGCCTGTAAATCTGTGGAGGTGTGTATTCGCTTGAGCCTTACCTAATTTAATTTCCCCACTGCACGGTAAAACGTCCTTGTCTTGTGCGGTGTGTAATGCATTCGACTGTTTCTCAGGCTCGTTCGTTGTCGCCATGGCAGAGTTTCTCTGTTCCCATAGAACAGGCTTTGAGGGTGCATTGTGGGTATTTTGAGAAGAGGGAGGCATTACCACAAAGTTTAGCAGCATTTTTATCACATGCAGAACTGCTGGGGCACAGAAATTCAATATTTCACACTGAGCTAAAGCTGCCTTCCTGAATACTAACCAGGGGATTTAAAGCATAGAGACAATAATCGATCTTTACATGTTTAACAGATGCCACAGAAAGAGAAAAAAAGAGAAAAAATCAGAGAGCTCAATCTCATGTGTAGCAATCATCTTTGCTCTAAGGAGATTATGGCAAAGATTAAAGATATCCTCCCTTATTTATGACGCTCTCTAAGTCTTTTTGAGCCATGAGACTGTTCATGCGGCTGTTGTATTCGGGAAACAATATTTCTGTGCATTGAAAACTGTACTGTTCTGCCTGTCAAAACAGATCCGGGGAAAAGACAAACAAAAACTTGAACAAAGTTGGGATGTTTTGCTTTTTTTTAATCATCATGTCTGCTAAAGCCTTATTGATTCAGATCAGTTCAAAAGCCCTGCGTTCATGTAACTAGCATCTATTTCAGACACTCCAATTTACTTTGACACCAGCATTTGTCAGAGACTGAAGCTCTGACACTGAAGACGCTAGCGTGCCGAGCCGTAAATAGTAGTTTCTGGTAAATAGTAAGTTTGGGAGTCGACTCCTAGAAACCAACTAATTGGCCAGTAATTGAGCGTGTCAATTGCGAGGAAAGAAAATAGCGGCAGCAATTGTCCATGCACGGTGCACTTGAAAAGAGGGGGAGAGTCCGTACCATCTGCGGGAGCTTCAGCTGGTGGCTCTCATAGAAACGACGAGGCCGGATTGTTCCTGCCAAACGTACTTAAGCATTCAGTCAGAGGGAGATGTGGGCACAGATGACTGCCTTACACTTCAATTAGCTCAACTCAGCTGAGTCTGTGATACACATTGTCACTATCAAAGATAAATAAATAATAATGAACCCACCAGAAGTCCGTTGAAATGCATGTTGCTGTGGCGTGCCGAGGCCCAGTCCGATGAGACAGAACCTGCAGAGGGCTGCAGAAACACATGGTGCCATTTTGTGCTCTGGTCGTGGGTGACTGAGCAGGCAAAGCAAATTTCCTCGAATCAATCAACATTAGCGCTGATGGCCTATACTGATGGAGTGACTTCCCTCTCATTCAGAAAAGACATTTAGGCCCATAACAGAGAGCAACGGCACCATAAATTTAACATGAGGCCCCTCAGCCTCGCTGAATAGAAGGAGAAAGACCGCCGTTCTGATAAACACACTACTCTAACAAGGTGACAGCAGCACCGTGGGCTATTTCAAACACACACTCCACTGATTTTAGAGATGTAGGGTTTGTGTAGGGGACCTTTCACTATTCTGATTCACACACGCCTTTCTTTTCTGTTAAGTCCGAGACATACTGCACGATTTTAGCAATCCTATAAGATCATTGCATGTCACACTATGCGACATGGATCTAATAAACTTGGCTACAACATGTGTGTAGACTGTACGATGATGACACCTATTGACTTGTATGATACGACGCACGTTACTATAGAAGAATAAAACATCATCAGCAAGCGCTAGTGGTAAACAAAAAGAGCATGATAAATCACACTTTAGCAGTTGTAGTTTTTATGTGTGCTGAAAAAAAAGTGGAAGCGGTGAAAGAGGAAGGCATAAGAGCTTGAGGTAAGCAGTTTTATGTTTTAGCACCATGTCGCGTTGATTTCATGTCGCATTTTTATTGGTCGGTCAGTAAACGTGGATCGTACTATGCGATGATCATGTGCTGTATAGTAGGCTATCTTTGGTCACAAGACCATGACAATGGCCGTCTTTGAACCTCTCTCACTGTACAACACAGGACCACTGATTGGGAGCCACGATCACAGAAATCGCCACGATTGTTTCACGATGCCAATCTTTCGTCTGGGACTGCCGAAAATCGTGCAGTGTGTCTCAGGCTTTACACACACATTCCTGGAAGATCATAACATCATGAACTAATGCAGAAACACACAATGCAGTGGAAATCCAAACCACAGATCAATGCCTTTTCTTCTCAATTCCATTGTATTTTTATTTACATAGCAGGAAATACCACGAACATTCAAAATGCACATGCCACCTCAGGTTTCTGAATGCAACCTTAAAACCATAAATCATTCAAAATTTGGGGGTATATATATGATTTTTACAATTTTATTCTGCAAGAAGATGTTAAATTTAGTTCTGTAACAACTGGAATAAATCACATTTTTAAATACTAATACACACTGGAAAAAGTGGTAACCTGGAATGATTACTGTACCTCAAGCAAGGATCTATTTCTACTTGATCGAACCAGTAAAATTACTTTGTTGACGTAATCCAATGTGTCAGGTTGACTTATATTCAGATTAAATACTGTTTCTGACTTTGAGTCAGTTAATTTAACCAGTTCAAAACTCCCACTTTTTAAGGTGTCTAAAATCGTAAACTCGTATGGCAGAAACCATCCACTCATTTGGCTTGACAGCTTATCAAACTGAAGTTACACATTTAGATGTTAAGGGAAAAAATGCAGAAGTGAGGGAAAGCTGGTGCCATGCAAGCCGTCACAAATTTCACGGCAGTAATGACAACCTTCAGCTTCTTAATGTTGACAGCGTGGCTCTAATTGCTCTCTCTGTAATTGTGTTATGGTTTTTTTTAAGGGCAGGAGAGATAATGAAAGAGAAGTGATCAGCCATCTGTGCAGCAGGTAGCAGGGCCCATTCTCCTCAGGAAAGAGTAATATTACTACACCAAATTATAGGTACAAATAAGTCTCTTTATCAATGCCAAGCTGGTGAAGAATTACCACTTCATTAAAATGACACATACGGATGAATTATGATAGTCTGGTGAAGTCAGCCATCGGTTTCCAACATTATGCATCATATTTTACAGCCACAATTAAATCACACGACAGTAATCAATATGAGACCTTTGAAAAATTATGTCTTTAATAATGAGATACAAGCATGCTCATTTGCTCTCATGCATGTGTGCACACACAATTAAAATCTCATCAATCATTTTCTCTTAAATACTGTGAGCCCTGACTGCTATATCACTTGCTGATGTTCATTGGTTTGCAACTTTTATGGGTAGTGATAACAGACAGAGAACAGGAAATTACGAGGAGAAGAACAGGAATGGTATTGGCAAATGATGCAAGCGAGACTCGCATCATCTGCCCAAACACCACATATCCATCAACTTACTGCTAGGCCATGGTTACACTCTTAAAAATAACGCTTCTTTTTAGGCTTCGATGGTTCCATGAAGGTTTCATGGATGAAAAAATGGGGGTTCTTTTAAAGACTGTTAACTGACAGGAACCCAAAAATGATTCTTCTATGGCATTGCTACGAAACGTCCTTTATGGAACCTTTATTTTTAAGATTTTTATCCTGTTTCATTGCATTTTCCCATTTTCTCAAATTTGTTCCTCTTCCATTCCCCTTTTCCCTTTCATTTTCTCATTCATTTCCCTTTCTATTCTGGTTTCCTTTTCTTTTTTCCTGTTTTCCTCTTCAATTTCCTCCAGTTTACTCACTTCCCTTTTCTTTTCGTTCTTTTGACACCTGAAGAGTCTGGGGTGAAGTGTATTACTTCATATGTATGAGTTTAATTCCAAGAGGAGGGGAAGATACGATAATAATTGCTAAATCTGTCAGAAATGACCTTGGATGCAGCATGTTTTGAACATCGGTATGAGTCCATGCGGATTAACCGTAAGGAGTGGCGGATCTGAGGGATGACCTTCTCCCGCTCTTCAGTTGCTGTTACTACAGCGTTTTTCTCACCAATAAAGTCCAGCTCTTACCCAAGGCTTATCTCTCCATGCTCTAATTTCTCTCTGTCTCTATCTCTCGGGACTCTCCTCTCTCATCTTAACACACTTTTATGGTTTTAGGGAAGCGTGCATATCCAACATCAAAGATATTTTACTGTCTGTTCACAAATTTCTTCACGATAAGTCTTCCGTGAAGCCAACACACACGGCTCTCGTATTAAAGAAGCCGCTGACAGAGCACAAAAGGAGAGTCTGAGGGTTTTAAAGCTCAAGCGGAGGGCTGAGGAGCAATAACTGAAGTTATAATGAGCTCTTTCAGTTCCCAACACCCAACCTTTTCTTCCCTCTCTCTTTTACTTATAATTTCTCATTTGGAATTAACACTGAACTTATCTGACATACAGCTCTGAACATAGCAGTGGAGCTTTTCCATCTCAACAAAAAATGGGTGACAACCCAATGCCATCATGGGTTATAATGAAACTGAGCTTCTGTGGAGCAGATGTAACCTTGCACTGGAAGATTTTTATTTCTATTTTAGCTTGCAGAGCTAGATAGCCATGGGCATGATCAACTGTCTTGATTTTTTTCTAGTGATACAAAATGCAATCTGCAAATGTCAAAGCAAAGAACCATTTCGTGGAGGTCATTGACTGGAGGATGATACGATGAGATGGAGAATCATGAGTCTTTTGATTCCAGCCGTCTCAAAAGCCACAGATGTGAATTAAACAGAGAAAAGATGCAGCCTTCACCTATCTGTCTTCATTAATTACTCAAGTAAACAGAAATTCTCAATGCTAAAGAACTGTTACGACATCAAACAAAGTAGCTTGTAATATTAAAAGGACTTACTTTTTTATATTTACTATATATGTGCCAAGCTGAATTTTTCTCAGATACTTGGATACAAAAATGAGGCCAGTCTTTAATGTCATAGTCTGAAAATACAGCATGCATAGCACAAATAGTCTATATTCATCACCTGAATAGCAGAAAACAACTAAAAAATAAAGGCACAAAAAAAGATCATTTGAAAATTATTTGTGATTTTTCTTCTGTACAATTGAAGTCAATGGGTCACATGTTGTTTTGGGCCCCACTTACTTTCATTATATTAATAAAAACAAAACATCTCTTTAGTTCTAGAGAAGAAAAGGGTGAGTAAATGATGATACATTTTCATTTTTGGGTGAATTATCCCATTAAGACACACGGTCATAAGATCAGCATAAAATACGACTTATAAAACGCCTTCATGTTGTGTGTGCAGATGCCAAAGAGTGAGTTTCCGCATATGCCAAGAGGTCACAGATTTAGACACAGTGTTATGGAGAATTTCATTTGCAAAGCTCACAAATTAATAAATACCTTCAGTCTGTCTCTGTAGGCCAAAACATAAATTAGAAATGTAATGTCCGTGCAGAAACGGATACAACGGATGCCAGCAGTGTCCCAGAGCCTCAAAAACAATCAAACGCTGCTAAATATAGCTAAGTGAAAACCGCAGATTCATGCACAAGCAAGAATCAACACCTTGTGCCATCAGGGATTACCTGTTTTAATTACTTCCTCCTGCTCGTATCGACGTCTTCTGCTCTCCAGTTCAGCCTCTCCAAGTGTCTTTCCATTAGAATCGATGGCTGTGATCTGTACAATGTTTGCGTGATAAGCTGTGATGAAGCATTTACAGGCTTTTGTAATCTGTTTTTTGGTGAGCAGATAAAGCTTATTGCTTTGGGAATAATCTTTGATGGCTCACTGGCTGTTTGCAGGGTTATCTGAGTTAAATTGCAACAGAAAAAAAAATGTGTAAGCAAGGACGAACACACAAAAATTGCATACGCAGCTTTGCAGGCCTCCTTCGGGTTTGTGGATAGAAATGTAATAAAATGATTTTAAACCACATTTCACACAAAATATAAATAATGAACAAGAAAATATTGGCAGCACTGAAAAGGCGAACAGAAATGGCGTAATACTGGATAAAGCAGCTGCTGAAATTATAATTCTCACATGAAAGATTTAGTAAACTGGACATTTAAAGCTACAATATAACATGACAATGACCTTCAGAGACAAAAAAAACAGTATCTTGCTTATTAACTTTCATGTTCTGTTTTGAGTCTCAGAGACCTCAAGAAATTTCAATAGCTCAAAAATACTTAACATCAGGTTGTGGATACTTTATGACTTAATGATTTTTCCACTTATAAACAAAATTTTAACTTGATAACAACTAAACACCATGAAATATGTTACATTACTTATGTTTGGAGTCTCAGAGAGCCCAGATATGAATAACTCCAGTGAATTTTCACAGGCTAAGATTCTCTGACTGGATAGACGTACATTCCATTTATTTAGATGTTTTTTAAAAAGTGTTTGCATACAGAAAGTGTTACCTAAAAAAGGAAAGTATATAATGACGTTTACTTTGTGGTTAAAAAGAGGCAAAACTCTTCAGTGTATATATGTGTATATATATATGTATGTATATGTATTTGTTTGTGTGTGTGTGTGTGTGTGTGTGTACACAAACACACACTGCACAATAATGATGGTTTGATGATTGGAATCGACCTACATTTGTGTTTTTGTAATTTATCATCAAAACACTCAATAAAAGACTACCTTGATTCTGTGCTTTCCCCAATATATTAAAATAAATAAAATAAAATGAAAAAAAAAAAGTATTTGATTGGTACCCAGCTCGATTTATTTGATATTTTGTGTATGATGTTTACCCAGTAGTCTGTATGATTCATGACAGTGTTATTTTTAAACGCATCCTGCCTGGTCTTTCAGCATTCAAAAGAAATATCATCAAAGATTTAAAGATTAAAAGACAACATCCAACTCAGTTCTCAGTGTCTATATAATATTAAACCTGGCTGATCATTTTCACCACCTCAAAATAAATATTGATCAGATAAATGCAGTGAATATCCTGTAAGCTGTCTTGCGATATAAAATATGAAGATGTCATTCAGGTATTAACCCTCATCTTCTGTTGACTGACTTTACTGCTTTTATGCTTGCACATGTATAAAATGATAATAATAATAATAATTGATAAGTAATTTATTAATAAGTAATTTATTCAAGATTAAAGGGATAGTTTACACAAAACTGAAAATTCTGTAATCATTTACTCACCCTCAAGTGGTTCCAAACCTGTATGACTGATATTTTGTTCTTTTGTGAAATGCCTCAGTGTATTGTTTAATCCATACAATAGAAGTCAATGGTCACCAAAACTGTTTGGTTATCAACATTTTACAATATATCCCTCTTGTGTTTCACAGAAGAATGTGATTTTTGGGTGAACTATCCCAGTGTTTCCCAACCGGGATGCCGCGGCACCCTGGGGTGCCGTCTGTCGAGAGCAGGGGTGCCGTGTAAAAAATCATTTTTTAATATTTTTAAATTGCTAAAATGTTCAAAAAAGCATCTATTATATAATATCCATTTCTGATGTTGCCAATAATTAGAGATGCACCGAAATTTCGGCTGCCGAAAATGAGTTCACCGCTCCTTTTAATATTTTATTTTCCCCTTCAGATTATTTTAATATTCTCCTCTGACCCAATCAAAACTCAGCAGGCAGATATTACTGAAGCTTTATCTCTCTTTTTTATATCTGTTCAGTCAGTTTGACCCCAGTAAAAACAAACTGTAAAATAAAAAATTAAAAACTTGCAGGAGTATATCTGTGTACACAATGCACCAGTTAGGCAATCTTTATGATGTGAACATTTATTCATTTTTTATATCTAGGTTCTCTAAAACCCCAAAGTTAAGTTATTTTTCACAAAGGGTTTAAGCCTGTTATTAAGTCAAAACTATGTTTATAATCATATCTTATAATATTATGCAAAAGTCATAAAGTCAAGCTAGGTCTCAGGGACCCCAAAAAGAAGGTGATAGTTAAAGCATATAAAACATAAGCTGTTCATAGCACATAATGAATTGTACACAAATGGTCCAGGACTTTTTATAGCACATGAGCAATTAGTCCACCATAAAGCGGCTGCCTGGCAACAACCAATTTTAGATGGAGAAGAGCTCCCAAAGGTCTGCACAAACATCTCAGTATGCAAATCCAGCTTGTGTTATGTCTCTTTACTCTGCCTAATGCTGTGCTATCACTCACTCTTGTGTTGTGTGTGTGTGTGTGTGTGTGTGTGTGTGTGTGTAAGCGTACATCTGTTATACCCTCCGATAGGCCGCCTCCAGCTCCCAGGAGAGAGTGATTCAGGTGCAGGAGTTTTAAAGTCTGTCTGAAGTCGTCTGACATCACACACGCTGCGGGTCTGAATGACATCAAACTTCCATGAAAATCGAGTCTAAATCGGCACCAATGTGGGTTTAAAGCTGTAATCCTTTCTGCTAAAAATGAGGAAAATAATAATAACCTGACACTAGGGCGACTTCCACCTGAAGAGTTTTCACTTTTCCCTTGCCAGATCTTTCAGATTCTTCTTTCACGATTAATATGCATTCGGTGGCTGCAGATAATGAGAACAGAGCTGGTCTATTATTGGCTGATGTAATAAGTAACTATTTCAGTTACTTTAGTAATGTAACTGATTACATTTGATTACTTTTCTAAATTTTCAATCAATGTTTTCAACTGTTAATCAATCATTTTCAAACATTTAAACCAGGCAGGGTTAACCTTATAGTAGTACTCAACAGTAATTACTGTCAGACTTTCCAAATCCTTCATCTCTTGAATTAAGATTATAATAATTTAATTTTAAAGCACAGCCGCCACAAAATCAGACTTTAGCACCTCTTTTTACTTTGATATCGTTTTGAGGTTAAATACAGATTTTAAATCATAACAGGAAATAGTAAATATTAATACAAGAAGTAATCAGATGTAACCCCCTTTGTAATCATTAACATTTTCATGACTAACTGTAATTTAAATACACATTTTTTTCAGTAACTGTAACAGATTACAGTTACATTTATTTTGCAACTAAATGACGTAATGCCATTACATGTAACTACAGTAGTTATTCCCCAACACTGGTTATTCCTGCTGTAACACTTTCGTTTAGGGACCAATTCTCACTATTAACCAGTTGCTTATTAGCATGCATACTAGCATATTGGCTCTTTATTAGTTCTTATAAAGCACATATTAATGTCTCATTCTGCATGAAAATATTTTAGATCTCTTAATCCTCCACCATACATAAACTACCGTACTAACTATTAATAAGCAGCAAATTATGAGTTTATTGCGGCAAAATTTATAGTTAATAATTGGTCCCCAAACTAAAGTGTGGATGTTATTTATACATAGGTGACGAGTATGATTTGAGCCTTTAAAACTAGGTAGACATATTACCAGAAGTTAAATTTAGTTGGCAACACTTACGCTCTGCTAATAGCTAATACGTTTGGGCTCCTCATAACAATGATGGCCATTAGCAACTATATTTCATCTAGAATACCATATGTAAAACTTAGTATAGATTTCACTTTACTCTCTATTAGTCAGAGCACAGATTTTTCTATTTTTAACCAAGACAAGTAATTTCTGCAATTCCAAGCATATGGCCTTCAGGAATCAAAATCGCTATGAGTTTTTAATGGCTTGTGGTCATTAAGCCACTCTTCTGTTGTAAAAGGCCATAGGAAAAGTCTTATACAATACAGAGCTTTAATTTTAACACTGTTTCAATTTGTTACATAAAATTAATTTAATGTCACATCACCTGGATGATGATTACTTCTGATTTAAGTGCTTAACTTATTCTAGATGTGGTGTATTGAATGAAATGTGTGTGGGGAAAAATCCACTAACGCACTGATTACAGCCTGTGCGTGCTAAAATTATAATCAATTACAGACTGGCTGTAATGCTAACATTACAGACCACGCAGTTAACAGCAGCCCATTAGTGATTCATGTTTTGACTGATTTGGTTAAAGTTATCTAAAGGTCAGAGGCCTTTTGCAATGCTCACTTTGTGCATATAGTACATAAGGCCCCTGACCTTTATATAACTTCAACCAAAGCAGTAAAATAATCGCTAATGAGTTGCCATTAACTGTATGGTCTGGACTGTTAACACTATGGCTAGCCTGCAGTAGACTGTAATGCTAGCACAGACAGAATGTAATCAATGTGTAACAGGATTTTTTTTCTCAATACAGTGTAATGCTAAACATACAAGCTCACATGAATAGCATGCAAACAAGCTAAGCGATATAAACCACAATGGCTGAAAGAGTAACAAGGCAGCAACACTAAGGATGACAAGAAATGTACCAGGCAAGAATTATTGTTTGTTTGAAAGCTTAAGACAGCCAGCACACAGTCATTCACATTCTTGTATGGTTCATTAAATGACCTTTGACCCTCACACATATAAGCCATAAATTAAATATGAGTTATCATGGACCCATAGGGATTTTGTTGCTTCTGCCCTTTATATTTGATTTAAAAATACGTCAAGTGTCTAATCTTGGTCTTCATTCAACATTTTATTGATATAAAGCTAGCTTTTGTTGTGTAGCATTTAAGCTACATAGCTGCAATTCAGTGATCTGACATCCGTCTATTTTCTTTACTTTAAAAGCTTTAGCCATTATTGTAAAAAACCAAAAAAACAAATAGACCTATATTTACACATGTCAAGCTAAAGCTGAGGCAGTGACGGGGCCATTAGGCACAAGCTAAGAATAAACATTTAAAGCTACATGCGCACAAATGGAAAGCAAAGTTTCCTCACAGATACAACACAAACACTCACATGTTTGTCAGCATGTTGCATTTACTGGCACAAAAATATTCAACAGATTTCTGTTCAAATGGGGTAGTTTTAATCTAAACGGTGACTTGAGTATATTATTTCTTCAGACTAATATGCAGATGAATCAAATGTTTCAGACACCACTGGGGGAATCTCATAATGTTCTGTTTTTGGCACACAGATTTTGCATTTCCAACAGGTTGTTAGGGAAAGATGTAATTGCAGGTGCATTCTCTCAAGATCCTTAAATCCCAGCCATCACCTCAACTCTAAGAACAAACTTTACACCACGTTCATCGCACACGTTGGCTACATGAACACACAAACACACACAAGGACAAACCTACTGCAAACCTACCGGCAAAAGTTCTGGCGTCTCAAGAGAGTGAAAAGCAGCTCATGAGATTTTCAGCAAATGTAGAATTCCATCTTGCTTGAGTAAATATAGCACAAATCTGGGCCATGTTTTGAGGATGTTTCTGCTCTCTCTCAATAAAAAGCTTCAAGTGATTGGCATCTACAGATTGTTGTATGATTCTTATGGCAAGCACTGATGTGTGCAGCACTGATGCACTGTGCGTTTCCAGCTATTTAAAATTAATTGCTAAAAACAAACAAACAAACTACCATTCAAAAGTAAGTCAGTAAGTTTTTTCTGTTATTAAGCAAGAACACATTAAATTGACACAAAAGACTTTATTATGTTAAAAAGATTTTAGAAATTCTGTTCTTTTTAACTTTCTATCATCAAAGAATCCTAAAAAATGCATCATGATTTTGATAAAATTAATAAGTGGCACAACTGTTTTCAACAAGAACATGTTGTAGCGAATCGGCTCAAAGGGGAAATATGAATAATTAATCATAACTTTCTTGCGCAGCAAATTAGCATATTAGAATGATTTATCAAGGATCATGTGACACTGAAGACTGAAAATACATTTGTCACCACAGGAATAAATTACATTTTTAGGTCCCACTTTATATTAGGTGGCCTTAACTACTATATTTAGTTTTAAAAAATGCCTGCATGTAATTATATCTGTAATGAATTTCTGTAATTATATTTTCAATTACACTGTTGACCCATCCCTTACACCTTAACCTACCCTTAAACCTACCCATACCATCAAACCTGTCCCTAACCTTACCCGTATCCCACCTCAATAGCAGCAGCAGTGTTTTGCAATACAATATGAACACAATAAGTACCTTATACTTATTTTTTGATGTAAGTACATAGTAGTTAAGGCCACCTAATATAATGTGGGACCCATTTTAAAATATATTAAAATAGAAAACAGTTATTTTAAATAGTGATAATATTTCACAATATTACTGTTTTACCATATTTATCAAATAAATGCAGCCTGGGTGAGCATTAAAGACTTCTTTAAAAAATATTTTAAAAATCTTGCCGACTCAAACTTTTATTTTCCTTGAATAAGAAACTGCATTAAAAAAGATGGACTAACTGATGACAAACCAAAAAAGTCCTCAAATATCCAGATATTGTGCAAACTGTGTCATGGTATAAATTGCATAACTACATTATGTGGCCAAAAAAAAATCATCTTTCTCCACTGACAGCTGTCCAAAATTCCCATGGCTTCTGATCTAATTCTGATCAAATTATAAATATATATTAAAGTCAAATAATTAACAATAAAAATGTTTAAAAAGATACATTTTATAATAATTATTTTAAAATAATATTTTCCATTTAATATTTAAAAAATGTAAATGGCAACAAAATGTTGTCTTTACAATATTACACTCATTGAGTCTTAAAATATATAGCTGCCTTTATATGATTGATCCAATTAAATGCTGAAGTCTTTATCTGTTACTCTTTAAGTGTCAATAATTGAATTTTTAACAATAACAAAACCAAAAAAGGTGCTTCAAAGCTGCTCTTTCAAGATGGAAAACTTGGAAGCAACAAGTCCGTGCCTCCTTCCATTATATAAAGTGCCTAAGGAAAAAGAAATGAATTAATTTCAAAGTATGTTCAAACAGGCCACTTTAATACACATAATCTCCATTCCTCTATTGCACATTTGTGCTAAGAGCTCTTGTAAATTCCTAATATAACAAAGTAAAGCATTAAATATAATTGTATGTGATTTTTTTCATGCTGGGAAAATTTTCTCAGTCTATGTCATTACCTCAATGACCCCCTCATTGATACATGGCAGCTTGCTGGTCAGCATGTGATTTATGAGCCCGTTTTGTCTGATTGCCTCATAAAGGAGTCTTTTTCCCTCTGCCCATCTCAGCAGTGACCGACAATAAATGCAGCTATTAAATAAATATTTATCCACAGGCTCCTCTGTGGCTGTTCCCCCTCCAGCCGCATGTCTCTGTCTGGGATGGAAAGGACCAAGAAAAGTGAAGTAGGTACTTTTTAATCAAGAGAGAAAGCAATGAGTGCAGCAGGATGTAACAAAAACCCCTGTGCTGTGCTGAGGAGGAGGTAAGAGCCATACGGTAATGAAGTGAGACAGGGACATGTATGGACAGGACAAATCACTTGGCTGCTCAGCCACGGTTCCCCTCTCGCTTTATCAAGGGCCAAGCTTTCCACGTAATCCCCGCCAATCAATTACCCTTCACAGAGAAAGTCAATCAAGCAACCCCTGTCGGCTATTCTTAGCCAGACCTATGCTGAAGGTGAAAGCAGTTCCATTTAAGTTCAATGCCATGTGTGACTGGAGTCAACTGGGGTCCACAATTGTGGTAAATCATAATAATTGATATATTAACACAATATATTAGGTTAATGTTTACACTTGACAATAAGGTTTCATTTGGTTTACATAGTTCAATACATTAATTAATCATCATTTAACAGTAAAGAACTCTTCTACAGCTTTTATAAATCTTAGCTAATATTAATCTTAACATTTACTAATACATTTTAAGATTAAAAGTTGTATCTGTTAACATTAGTTCCCTTTCAGTCAGTCACGTTCGACGTTACGTCAGTCGTGACTGACGAATTGGGATCTCGCCCGAGAGCCCAATCACCTTCGAGTGTAAACTAAACAAGCCAATGACAGTTGGCGAGCAAGACATCAGTGCCTCCTATATAAAGTGCATAAAAAAAATGAATTTATTAAAAAGTATGTTCAAACAGGCCACTTTAATACGCATAATCTCCATTCTCTATAGCAGATTTGTGCTAAGAGCACTTGTAATTTCCTAAAATAACAAAGTAAAGCATTAGCTGTAATTGTATGTGATTTTTTTCATGCTGGGAACATTTTCTCAGTCTATGTCATTACCTCAATGACCCCCCTCATTGATACATGGCAGCTTGCTGGTCGGCGTGTGATTTATGAGCCCGTTTTTTCTGATTGCCTCATAAAGGAGTCTTTTTCCCTCTGCCCATCTCAGCAGTGACCGACAATAAATGCAGCTATTAAATAAATATTTATCCACAGGCTCCTCTGTGGCTGTTCCCCCTCCAGCCGCATGTCTCTGTCTGGGATGGAAAGGACCAAGAAAAGTGAAGTAGGTACTTTTTAATCAAGAGAGAAAGCAATGAGTGCAGCAGGATGTAACAAAAACCCCTGTGCTGTGCTGAGGAGGAGGTAAGAGCCATACGGTAATGAAGTGAGACAGGGACATGTATGGACAGGACAAATCACTTGGCTGCTCAGCCACGGTTCCCCTCTCGCTTTATCAAGGGCCAAGCTTTCCACGTAATCCCCGCCAATCAATTACCCTTCACAGAGAAAGTCAATCAACCAACCCCTGTCGGCTATTCTTAGCCAGACCTATGCTGAAGGTGAAAGCAGTTCCATTTAAGTTCAATGCCATGTGTGACTGGAGTCAACTGGGGTCCACAATTGTGGTAAATCATAATAATTGATATATTAACACAATATATTAGGTTAATGTTTACACTTGACAATAAGGTTTCATTTGGTTTACATAGTTCAATACATTAATTAATCATCATTTAACAGTAAAGAACTCTTCTACAGCTTTTATAAATCTTAGCTAATATTAATCTTAACATTTACTAATACATTTTAAGATTAAAAGTTGTATCTGTTAACATTAGTTCCCTTTCAGTCAGTCACGTTCGACGTTACGTCAGTCGTGACTGACGAATTCACCATGAAGTAACTAATGAATACACATTTTTAAGTAACACTCACAAAGGAAAATGCTGTGATAAATGCTGTAAAATGCTGTCATTGTTGCACTGTTAAAATGTTTTATTAGATTATTGGAGCATGCTTTACAAGAAATTTGTATTTTAGTTTTTCTACTTTCTACTTTACACTTTCTACTTTATATTTAATTCAATGTGTTATTTGCTGTTTCTTTGTAATTGTTTGTGAAATTTACTAGCAATTTCTAAGTGGTATTATTTCGACACTATTTTTTTCTTCCCAGTATAATTCGTTATAGTTAATGCATTAACTGATGTAACTATTGTTACCATAATATTTAATAATATTTATTTATTTGTTTGCTTGTTTATTTTGCAACTTTCTAATTAATTTGCATTAATCAAATAAAATTTTGTCCGGTTTATGCTTAACCCACGTACATTTGGTGTACGAATAATTTTCTAAATAATTGTAAAATTATTTTCTAAATAAAAAAGAATATGAATAATGTTGCTTCTGAATCATCTTGGGATGTTTAGATATTAATATATGAATATTATATTACCTGTATATATGAATAACTAAGATATATACAGTATATAATTAATTAAAAAAAACTAATGACCTTTGGAATTCTGACTTCAGGTCAACTGACTGAATTCTCAAATGCTTTGCTGAAGGCAAAACACACTCATCGAGTCGCTGATGATGATCGCATTTCTGCAGAGTATGCTGCACCTCTGGCTTTTTTGGCTTTTTCTTCTACTGTGCACCAGAAAACAAACACTGGAGATGCACATTAGACCCCTACAGCTAGCGTTCGTTGGGAGATGCTCCAATTTATTCTTCCGATATTACAAGTGCTAATCTAATAATGACAGGGAGGAAAATTACACCGCACTGGTTGTCACAGTGCCTTGAACCCGGAGGATTTCAGCTTTTGTGAATGAAGTGTGAAAGCCTGTAACAAATCCCTATTACATGTCATTAAGCGAATGAAAATGAGAAGCGTAGGGGGGCAGAAAGAGATGGAGGGATGAACGGAGGTGGGTGGGGATACATTATGTGGAGTTTAAAATGAAAGTTCGTTCAGAGTGTTTTCAGATAATCCTTCAACTCTCCCACTAATCGGTCCGCATGGCTAAATATCTCAAAACCCTTTTTTCCGTTCAAAGCTTCTTACAGAGTCCAAAAGTCTCAAGTTCACTGGTTCTTCCTCAAGCAGTGGTTTTCAACTGGGGGTTACAACCCCCCAAAAAATGAGGCAAGTCTGTTCTGAGGAAAACAACACAATGCTAACAGTGCAAATTATGCAATGCAACCAGCCATAAAATTAAATATAATTAGCGAAATAAATGAAATAAAAAGACTGTGTCCAATTAAATTTACAGTATTTTGGCACTAATTCAACTGTCACATGGTAGAAACCAGTTAAATTAACCACATGCCAAGGTTGTGTGACATGCCTTCATTGTCAAAAACCATGAACCTATATAAAAATAACCAAGACTACATTAAATACAGGTTTTTGTGTGCAAATATTTCTGCTGTTCAAATTAAAGCAGTTCTTTTGAACTTCCTCTACATCAAAGAATCGTGAAAAAGTATCTTGTTTTCACAAATTATTAAGCAACTGTTGTCAACACTGAATGTTGTCAACATTTAGAATGATTTCTAAATAATATTTATATATAATACTAATATTCTGATTTCACAATATTAATGACTTTACTGTATTTTTTTGAGCAAATAAATGCAGTCTCCTTGAGACTTTTTTCAAAAACATTAAAAAAAACAGTCCCAGACTTTTGAATGGCTGTGTGTAGAATAAACAAAACTTAACAATAAAATATAATAAAGAATCACCTTTCGGGAAATGTGTTACATATATGACAACCAAATCAAGTGCCTTTGTTCTCAAGCCTTTCAGAAGAATTGCTGCACGGAACGTTTCACACACGTCTCCGGTGCATTTCCTTAGAACGTGTCTCTAAAGACTCATTTCCCTTCTCTGTTATTCCCTCCTTCCCAGAGCTCACAGGCTCCCCCTGGAGCAACACAATTGCTCTGATACCAACATCAGGCTGGAGCTGCAGACATCCATTGTGTGCTGCAGACATGTCCTTCTCACCACAACACACACAGCTGTCCCTGTTCTCTCCCTTTCCTTCAGCCTGTCTCTTTCCATACGAATCTACTTCCTTTGTCTCTCCGCGTGGGTGTGTGTGAGTCTCTCTCTCTCCTTCCGTTATCTTCCTCTCTCTCACTCATTCCATCAATCGGTGAAGTCTTTAGTCATGTGCTGTCTATCATGTGTCTGGGTCCCATTGAGAGAAATCGCATCCTAGCCATCTTTGTCAGCCAGACAACCTCATGACCCCCAGGGAGGATGGGAGAAAGCGAGAAATGTGTTTTTCAGTAAAGGTGGGGGTGGTAGTTTTTGTGAGCCAGTGATTTGTCAATGGCGTAGAGAGGAACTCAAAAAGTGCTGTTGTTGTTTCACAATTGGTGAAGGGTTTTCTTCCTGTCTGCCAAGATGGCCGAATTGAAAGACAAACAAGTGTGATGGATGTTGCTTCTTTAGGTGAAGACTTTTTGCCAATGTTTCCTCTCCCACCTCGCCACAGCTGGCGAGAGCCCGTAGGGAGGGGTGGAAAACTTCTGTTATACATGACAGACTTTTCTCAAGTATCCATTTAAAAATTCATACAGGTCCAATGATCTGGCAACCATTTTAGACTGACTAATGTCATTAGCCGAACGCACTGATCTCATGGTCGCTTCTTAATTAGCAGGAATCTAAGAAGTCTAATTTGAGGCTCAAATGACCTGAGACAAAGTCAAGAGGATTTGGTAACGATCTGGCTCTTGGTGAATGTTGAATTTGATTAGGCTTGTGATTTCGTTTGGGATTCAGATTAACATTAATCAAGACCTGTTGGTAAAATCAGAGGCGATTGGTCTGGACTGATTGGACACTCTTAAAATTATGAAGGGATTTGATTAACTTCCCCCACCTTCTATGTCTACTAACAGGTTTCAGTCAAATTGAATAGTACAAAAACCACTTTGGCTCTGATAACTTGTTCATTCTTTATTCTAGTTATTTGGGTTTACCGAGGGTGATTATAATGATCACTTCTGTCACTTTTCGTCTGCCATTATTCTTTTTCTTTTCACTCATGTGAAAGGATTCTTCGCCACTTGACATTCTCATTTGCATCAATATGTGCGCCTGGCCAACAATGCGACATATTATCAGCTTTGAAGTGGCATAGAGCCGTTTAACATAAAGAGCATAAAATGTCAGTCACAAAAGTAAACTTTCACTAAATCAATAAACCAACCTGTTTATTTGCGAATTGTTTCAGAATCGGATGACCGCTTTAATTCCACCGCTTTTTGAAGTGAGTGAAATACCACACGGAAGTTTATGCAATCTCCTCACATCTCTGCGAAGGAAGAAAATGAGGAGAAGGCGTCAGAAAGCCATCAGCGCGTGTTTTCATGCGAGTGCGTTCTGTCTCCTCTGCATTATGGGTAATGGTGAAAGGAGAAAAGCTTCAGATTAGCTTCATGCTCCACTAGAAACATACTCTGTTTTATCGAGGACCGGCCATTTTTCATCTGCGCTTTCAATTTATTTATCGTTTCAAACAATAACAACTCATGCAAATGAGAGACCGAAAGCTCTGTTCAGCACATTTCATAAATTGTGCCCTCAGCAACAGAGGCGCTTGTCCCGCAATGAGAGCAGCTTTAGGCTAGATTACTCATACAGGCTGTTATATTGTGTCACTGACAGCAGAATATTAGCGTTTCAAGAGAATCCCACGCAAGTTTTTAGTGCTTTTACTCTTAGCAAACAATGGAAATGGTGTGTTTACTCATGGCTGTATTATTTTATAATATCATTGTTTATTTTACAACACACGACAACATGGCACATTTTTACTGCAAGACTTGATCTGCTTTCAAAACTATCCTGTGAAGCCGTTCAGTTACTGAAAATTCAGAATGAAATGTAAACGTTTCTCTGTTAGCACCTCAATGCCTTTTATGTATAGAGATTATTATTTTACCTTTTCGAGCTTAACATATGAAAATGCATCATAAAAATATTTGGTAACACTAGTTTAGGGACCAATTCTCACTATTAACTAGCTGCTTATTAGCATATTTGCTATTTATTAGTACTTATAAAGCACATATTAATGGATTATTCTGCATGACCATATTTTAGATCCTAATAATACCATACTAACTGTTAATAAGAAGCAAATTAGGAGTTAGAGACAAAAGTCATCGCTAATAGTTAGTTGATAGTGGATTGGTCCCCAAACTGTGACCATATATTTTTACACTGACATAAAAATAAGTATTAAGCCTAATTGGTAAGAGCAGCATATGGATATTTTTAATATATAAAACAGATATGAAATATGCATATGCTGAATATATGCCTATGCTAAATATAACTAAGCTATAAAATTAAAAACCATGATAATCTCAGCAAACAGTGAAAGAGTCATTCACTGTAATATTTATTGTGAAAATGTAAATATAATTCATCTCAATCAAAAAAAACATGAATTGCACCTTTTAATTAAATGTAATTTTCACAACAAACAACGATTTTGCCATTGACAAAGTTTTTTCAATAGTTAGTGAACTTGGTTACCAAGGAAACAAAGGTGTCAGCTTTAGATATGAGACATGTCTAATGTTAATAAGTCAAATATCATTGTGTAAATATCACCTGCAGTATTTTTATTGTGTCATTTTCCATCAAACTGTAATTCTGTTAAACTTGTGTGGAAAAAAGTGTGAAAATATCATTTAATTGATGTATAGCTAAGAGGCAAAAAATACTGGCAATAAAATGACTACAAACGGCTGTCCCCTCGAATAGTGCTCTGCAATAAAATGATCCAAATCAAGACAAAATTATCATAATAAAAAAAAATGTGTCAGTCTTACCAACTAACTAACTATATGTACAGCATCAGTGTCCCTTTTACTGCTTAGAGGTCAAACCTTACTAGGTCTACAGGTTTTTTTTTTTTTTTTACAAGTTTATTAAGTTCACCCTGAGTCATCAACTGATTCACAGCTTTACAAATCATGCAACATGCACATCACCGTCAGCACTACAAACTCTGAGCATCTGTACTAAAAGTGTCAACACTGCAAGCACACTGACTAAAATAACAAGATTGCTGCCCATGACTGTGAATATACATTGGTTATTAGACACTGAGATAGAAAAGACTGACTGAAATTCGTGACCCAAGTCAAATCCCTGTTGGTATATATAGCCTGAACTAATCCCTCCCACTATCTCTGAAATGATTGGTTGGGTCATGGGTCTGCAAATAATGATTGGTTACATGCTGTTGTTTATCTGCAAGGATCAGAGCAGATTTCAACAGAAGTCTAAGCAACAGATAGAAGTCAAATAGGAAAGAACATTCTAGATGGACACACTGTACACATGACATATGAAGATTTGTGTTTTTGTTCTAATGAACTGATGTGTAGAAGTGCCTTGTTAAACACTGGTTAGAACCAGTTAATCAAAATGAATAATATTTTAAAGGAGATTGCTCCTCCATCATTAAAAATGTGCTCAGCATTGGTTGAGGTGCATTATGGGATTGAACGAGTGCACTTGATAACATCAACTATGGTTTCGGACAACACTACAAACGGCTGTCCCCTCGAATAGTGCTCTGTATAAATTTCGCTAGACCTTATTCGCCCCAGTAGTCAATAATAAAGGTTATACTGACACCTAGTGGCCTGGATGTATGACATTTTTAACTAACTGCTATTTTGTGCTTTTTCTGTTTTTCTTAATCTCATACTACACAAATTTAATGGAGATTCTTGGATTCAATTCCAACCCAGCCCAGCTTTTTTCTATTAGACTGATACATTAAGGGTCTTCATCTTATGTGTGTACATCATTTTAATGATATTTCCCAAAGTGCTATTTATTATTTTTTATGTGTACAACTTTTTAATTAGCAAAAAATGACTGAGTGTGCTTTTAATACATCAAAACCGAGAAGCACACCAACAACCAACGTTAAATGCCATGCTAAAGAGCACAAAGACTCTAAATGTCTAAAAACCTTTTATAGTTAAACATTATATTCAACATACTGCATTAGATACCCACAATCTGCATTAACTAATAAGGACTAAAACATCGGACATTATGCATTAAATAACACTGATTAATGCAATCTAGCCCTCTGCTCAGCCTTTCTCAAGTAGCTTTTCAATCCTTAATTTAATATGAGCTCTAATAAGCCCCTTAATAGTGAATATCAAATTAGCACTAGTAAAGATTTGCTTGTTATATGCTTACACTAATAGGGAAAATTGAGAGAAATGAATTGTAAAGAAGTGGCTGCTAATTAAAAGATAGTGTTGTGGAAGTGAGAAGAGGCTTTTCCTCTTCTCACTTCCACAATGGCAATATGTCTGTTTGCTCTGTATGGACCGACGCGAGGACAAACGAAGGAGGAGAGGCGGGAGAGATGGAACCGGAGAGGAGAGAAATGAAGGATTGATGTAATAGGAAGAGACATCCAGCTCTGACAGTAGCGATAGAGAGAAATGGAGTGTGTGCGGATGTGTGTGCATGATGTGATATTTGACTGCAGTGTTTTGTCAGTTTAAAGCAGGCGTTCACCCCTCATTCTCTCTGAGATAAAGCAAAAGGATCACCTGTCTGTGGAAGACTGCTGACGGCTACCTCCCACGATATGGCCCATAATTCTCTCTTTTTCACACAAATAGGGTAAGATGGGCTAAGATGCCCCCCAGGGTAAGGTCTCTCTCACACTACAATTTTTCTCTTGACCATAGATGTCACTACACTGTTGAAAATGTTAGTAATACATTTTTAAATAAAAAGACTTTAAAATGCTACAGTAAAACCCTGTTAATTTGTTAACTGCAAGTTACATTTCAATAAACACTGAAAAAAAACTGTAAATGGTTTAACATTGCATTATATGCAATTTAACTGAAAAATACTGTAAAATTAATGTTTTTTTGCAAGTAAAAACTATGAATTACCAAAAAAGGTCAAATATCCCCAGTCTAACATGACACGACATGATTATATTTTATATAAACAATACAGTTTCTTCTCATTTTGTTATCAGTAATGTACAATGGGGTGTTTTGTATTGCATTTTCTATTGTTTGGATAATGATTATTGCATTATTTAAATATTATATGTTATGTTTTAGTATATATTGTCCATGTGTAATGAAAATGACACTTATGTAATGCTATCCCGTAATGCCAGAAATATTGTAACAGTATTTAGTGTATGGTTGTAATAACTGTTATTAATCTTGACTTGGGGCTGTTGCAAATTGTTGGTGTGTGCATTATTCAATTAAAACTTTTAATGAAAACATTCATGAAGTTATTTTTTAATTATTTCGATTTTACATTTGAAACATCATCATCAGTCCTAAAAACCTTTGGGCCAAATGAGTGGAATTTTTTACTCTAAATATATTTTTTAAATGATTGAATTATTAAATGTAACATAATTCTAAACATAGAATGCTGAATTTGATATACAGTGGGTACGGAAAGTATTCAGACCCCCTTAAATTTTTCACTCTTTGTTATATTGCAGCCATTTGCTAAAATCATTTAAGTATTTTATATATTTTTTTTAATTGATGCATTGAACTAAATGCATATTACATAAATGACACCTTTTCAAGAAACAATTAAAAATTGTATCAGATTTATTAAACATATTATGCAAAAATCAGATAGTTGGAATAAATTTACTCATGCAGGTTAGAGAGTCCTATAACACTTTTTACCTGTAAATTAACAAATGTGTCAGTTTGCTTCCCTTTATAATATCCTGTATGAAATGTGTTACAGTTTAGCAGCACACTGTTATTAATGGGGGGGGGGATTGGGAGCTATTCCTGATCGAATAGCTGCCAAAGTGACTTTCACACCCATGCGCACAACTCAAATGAACAGATTTAATGGATTTAATTCATTGCTTAATATACTTCATGTCAGAGTGTTGAGATAAACAGATATTTATCTCATCTGTTTCCTGCTAGGACCACTGCTGTTCTGCCTCATAAATGAAATTACAGCATTGGTTTTTAATGGGATAACAGTGCTGTGTGATTAGACACCACCACATGTTCAGCAGCTCTGCACCCCTTTCCCAAGACTCCGCAGTGTAAGGGATTTTTTTTTTGGCATGGAAAGAGTTGTGTCCGGATGGGATTAATGGCTGTTTTTGATTTTTGTTTGATAAATCATTGTGAATTTGCGATTGTTTATGTGATTCATCCTGTGGGCCTTTGTCCTAATCTATTAAATATGGAATTTTTTATGCACGAGATCGGAAAGGCCATTATTGCGTAAATGTGTGAACCAGCTGAGATGAAATAAACAGAAAACTGGAGAAGCGTGCGGCTGCCTACAGGGCAGTAATACAGTTCTGTTCACCTGGGGGCGGCCTTTGCTCCTTTAAAACCCTCCAGTAGCGCACATGCCTGCTGATTAAACAAAAAATGCTTTCCTGTGTTAAGGACCATCATTTACTTCAAGGTCATGAGTCAAGGGTACCACCGGCTGACAGCCTGCATTTAGAACAATTGGCAGAGAAGACAGTCTCCTGGAGACAAAGAGAGCAAGAGAACAAATGAGGGAGAAGAAAATGCGAGCTAAAGACGCAACAGAATTACGACATCAGCAGTTGAGGGAGTAATCATCGCTGTGGGGTGACAAAAACGGGTTTGTCTGCTGACACTCTGGTCTAAAATATGATGAGTACAGTGAGCTTTTAGCTGCTGTGTCTTCATAACTTAAAGGCTTCATCAGACTGTCTGAATAAGACACTGATAAAATGAGCAAACAACCACCTACGAAAAGGTGCTACACAACCGAGTACACAACACATGCTTGTACTCTAAAACAAAACCCATTAGTGCTATTATTATGCTCGAATGTGCTGAAAATGGGCTCCATCTACAGCAAAATGCTCAGGTTGTATTTACAAGTGCAGCCCACATAAAAATGTGTGACAAAGAAACAGTTTGTTCGTTGTATTGCCAATCGGTGCAACTACAAGGTTGACTAAAAATTCAAAAAAGAAGATATTTTGAGGGTTACACTTTTTCAGTATTCCACTTTAGACATTTTACTAACTATAAGTAACTTTGCAACTGTATCTTTACAAACTCTCATTAATATGCAACTGCAGGTTGTACAACTCTTAGGGTAGTAGACTATTAGGGTTAGTGTTATTAAAATAAGTTGACAAGTTACTTATAGATAGCAGAATCAAAATTAAATGTTACCATTTTGTTCCCAGTGCTTTTTTGTAAATACAGTGGATGTCAAAACTGTTCGGTTACCGACATTCTTCGAAATATGTTTCTTTAATTTCCCACAGAAGACAGGAAGAAAGTCATATGGTTTTGGAATGACATGGAGTTAATGCATTTTTGGGGTGAACTTCCCCTTTAAATTACAGTAGAATATTTTACTAACCCTAATACTCAATGTTATAAATAAATACAGTTTATCAATTAAAATACTTTTGGCTAAAATGATAGTTTGATATTTGTACATTTGCTGTTTTATGAATCATTTTTTAATTGTTTTAAAGTTTACATTTGGCCAAAAAAAGAACTGGATCCATTGTGACAACATGCCCCACTATTGTGGCAAAACGTCAACATGTACTCAATAAATGCAGTGTTCTCAGAATCAGAATCAGAATCAGAATGAGCTTTATTGCCAGGTATGTTTACACATACGAGGAATTTGTTTTCGTGACAGAAGCTTCCACAGTGTAACAGAATGACAGTGACAGAACAAAAAACACAGATAATAAAAAAATAAACAAGTAAATAAGGAATAAAAAATATACAAATCGACAATCGACAATTGTATGTCCAGGTATAGAACAATAGACAGTTGTATGTACAGGTATATTATGTGCAAATTGAAATATAGACTGAGTATGTGTGTTAGATAAATAAGTGTATGAGTGAATAAATGTACTTCCGAATGTCCAGCAATTCGTCTCTGGTGAAACTGATCGCAGGGATATAACTAAAGACAGGACAAACTAACAAAAACATAAAAACAACTGCGGAGCACGCCACGGAGGCAGCCATCAGCGTCGGCACCATCTTACGTATCTTGTGTTCTTATGGGAATAATAAATTATATGCCAAATTATCTCTTTTCCAACAAATATCAAAATTCTTTGGCATCACTGACAGAAAATATAATATAAGTATGCATAAAACAAAAATGTTTGCTATGGTTATGATTGTAAAGGTTCAACATTTCATTTACAGTTCAGTTATTATGTATAATTGACCCACAAATAGTTCATTTTCATTTCAGATACTCTTGAAAAGCTGTAAATGTTCATTTTGGTCAAGTCTTTCATTTCTACCCCATTCATTATTAATTTTTTTTATCATCCATTAATTTCTCTACTTGGCTATACAGCAGTTATAGAGTTTTCCCCTGAGCGTTTCATTACAGCTATCAAATGCTCTCAACAAGAATTAAATTCCTTTTTCTCTTGCCCGCAGTTTTATGATTTCTCTGTTGTTCAGTCCAGCATTTGACCCAGACAGAGTCGAAACGAACCTCACAGGTCCTGATTACTATTCCTAAGAACGGTACGTTAATCCTGAATTCTGAAAACACCCAGAAAACAGTTCTTATGCTCATTTTATACAACTGTCCAAAGCAATCAATGAAATGGATTAAAACATAACAGTTTAACTTGTGCGCCCTCAATACTCTCTTTATTATTTCCTCTGGCCTCCTGGAAACTTTAGGTCCAAGATGTATTTTTCCCTCAAAGTATATCTTATTTAACGTCCAACCTAAAAAAAAATACAGTTGCTTTTTTAATACATAACCATCATCTCACACAAACATGCATGCAAAGTTCACAGGCCTATTTCTCAAAAAGGTCCTCCAGATCTGTAGGATGAACAGAGGATGATCGTACCCTCCAGATGGTGCTGGATTTTCACACTGGACTCATTAGACATTTAATCATCTCTGGTCCGCAGAGCCACGAACCCTGAGGGACAAGGCTGTCCAGCGTCCAACGGCCATCTGACCTCACAGCCTGGTCACTGATGAGCCAAACAGAAAGAGAACAGACAGCCGGCCAGAACGCGTCCTTTTGGAAATGAACCGTGCTGTAAACTTTTCCCTGGCATTTAACATCTGATTTGCGATATATCAGATAGCCAGATTTCTATGACTCTGATATCCAGTTAAACTCAAGTCTGGTGGGAGCCATCATATTCAGATTGTAATATTAGAGTCTGATATAGCGAACACTCGCTGGCACTTCCACACAGTATAAACAGTATGTTACTCCTGGAATCATTTTGGAATTCCTGCTGTATTTATTCAGATCAAATATTCCTAATGTCTATGATACATCCAGAGACCAAAGCCCAGTCAGTTCTCATACAGTACCTCCAAATGCAGGCACATATCACCCGCTCTTCCTGTGGATCCTCTTCAGGCACTTTCCATTCCATTTACTCACCAAAAGTTCATTTCCACTGAATACACATCCATCTATAAGCCAGAGGGATAAATGAGACTGAGAGCCGAATATCCATATTCAATTTCTCTCGTGCACTGAGGGATGCAGTCAGCAGACTGCCAATTTGACAAAAAAAAACAAAAAAAACACTGCAGTGACATCTTTCTCTATGAGCAATCCTCTTCAGGCACTTTCCATTCCATTTACTCACCAAAAGTTCATTTCCACTGAATACACATCCATCTATAAGCCAGAGGGATAAATGAGACTGAGAGCCGAATATCCATATTCAATTTCTCTCGTGCACTGAGGGATGCAGTCAGCAGACTGCCAATTTGACAAAAAAAAACAAAAAAAACACTGCAGTGACATCTTTCTCTATGAGCACTATCCGTGTCTCACCTGGATGAAGCCACTGAGAGTGAGATCATGAATAGTAAATACCTGATATTTCCAGAATATCCAATAATGAGTCTATTAAAGGGATATTTCATCCACAAATTAAAATTATGTAATTATTTATTCACCCTCATGTCGTTCCACACTGTTATTTCAATGAAGCACAAAAGGAGAATTTTGATGAATCCATATTCTCACAGTTTATAGTCATTTTCAAGCTCAGTAAAGACAAAAATACCACTATATAAATATCTATATCTATGGTTCTCAAATATTTTATGCTAAGGACACCGAAATATGACGATCATCCTGCCCCTTCCTAAAATAAAGGCACCTTAAAAACATATATACTGTCCGAGAAAAATACTAAGCATTATATTATAAAGACAAGTTGTTTTTCAGAATTAAATAAATGGCTTTCTATAATGTCATTGTAATTAAAGCATTAAAAATTATCTGAAATAGGTGACCCTGGACCACAAAACCCATCATAAGTCGCACGGGTATAATTGTAGCAATAGCCAAAAATACATTGTAAAATTATCCATTTTTCTTTTATGCCAAAAATCATTAGGATATTAAGTAAAGATCATGTTCCATGAAGATATTTTGCAAATTTCCTACCATAAATATAGTAGTCAACATTTGAAGTGGATCTAAAAAGTTCATCAAAGTTGTCCTAAGACAAGAACGCATTTTGGTTTTAGGTTTTAGGACAACTTTGATGAAAGGTTTTGATCCACTTCAAATGTTGACTACAGTATATCAAAACCTATTTTGATTATTAATATGCATTGCTAAGAACTTCATTTGGTCAACTTTAAAGGCAATTTTCTCAATATTTTGATTTTTTTGCACCCTCAGATTCCAGATTTTCAAATAGTTGTATCTCGGTCAAATATTGTCCTATCCTAAGAAACCATACATCAATTGAAAGCTTATTTATTAAGCTCTCAGATGATGTATAAATCTCAATTTGAAAAAAAATTACCCTTATGACTGGTTTTGTGGTCCATATATTAAGTTTTTTAACCAAATTTTAGAGTAATGTTAGAAGTATAAACCTGAAAAGTCACCTTAAATAATAAATACTGATCCAAAGCAGTTTTACTCAAACTAAAAATGACAAGTCGTCAATAGCATGAAATATTATTACACGATTTTTGTGCGCCTTGAGACCAAATCACATTGCTATTGCAAGGACAAATATGATGATCCTCTTGCCCCTGCTTAAAATATAAAGGCCCCTTTTCAAGTATAAAAACATAGTGTCCAAGAAACATTATTGGTTCTTGTGTGTCTTGTGACAAAACCGCAAAAATAGCGGTATACAGGTTTGGAACAACATTAGGGTACTGTAAGTAATTAATGAGAAAATTTTAATTTTGGGTGAACTGCCCCTTTAAAATCAATGTGAATTAAAAAGTTGTAGACTAGGAATGAAACCCTTTTGTCCAGCAAAATTTGAAAGAAATTCTTTCATTAACTCATAAACCGAATAGTGAGAATCCACCTAATTAAACTCATCAGAGGTTACAGAGAACACCAACCTCCTTGATTAAACATGCCTGATTGACATCTTAGATCAGTTTTGCCAGCATGCAATAATTACATTGTCACTTCTCACCATAAATCAATAATTAACTGTTCAACGTGAATGGACCTGTTTTCAGTGATTATACTTCCCTTAATTAAAAGAAATTCTTTACACCATAATCAAAGAGATTCATATTCAAGCCCACATCATTCCATCACTGCCGCTATTCAAAATGAAAGAATCTGGAGAGGCAATTTGATGATTCTGCTTATTCAGTGAAAATCAATGGGGAACAAACATCTGATTTTTTGTTTTGTTTAGGTATTAAATGAAACCATAAGCCTTTCCTGCCATAATCTTTTTTTCCTGTTTTCCATCTATTTCTCATTAATGTTGTATAATGTATTAAAGAGGCTCACAGCCAGCCTTCCTGAAACTCCTTTTCAACGCCCGCTCCGAGTGGTCCGTTTTTCCTAAGTCAGCAGTGTCTGCTAAATAACAGTCTTTCAATTTGTCGCTGCACTTTAATATGAGGACAAAGCTTCCCACAGGTGTTTCATCTCCTGAGTCACTCAGACCTTGGCAGGAACGACAAGGTGGGGAACGAGGTGACAGCAAGTGTGGACTATGTGTCTCTGTCTGTTCCTGACACTCACACTGCCAGACTTCTGCATACTACAGGTGCATTTAAGCTGAAGATATACATATCAGGGGCTTTTAAACAGGGTGGTCATTAAATAGAGGCATTGTGCAAGGCTGTAGTGAATAGCCTGATGTTAAGAGACTACCAGTTCTTTAATGCATTGCCTTTTCATTGTGCTGTGTGATATAATTATTGCAAAACACTTTAAATTGCCATTTAAATCATGATTTCAAACTATAACTGACATTAAAGGAATATTCTGGGTTATTTGCAACTTTGTGTCTATGGGCAGCTTCTGTGGCGTGTTATCGATTACCACAGACAATAACGAGCTCAAAAATGAGCTGGTAATGTGTTTACAACTTAAAACGAGTGCTTAACAGCAGGTGGGAGGGTTTAAAAGCAGAAATGTTATTTTTGATAAAGTGCTTAGATCAAATCTTCAGGAGAAATAATGTTACTTGAGCTGTAAAGTTGTCTAAATAAATCTAATTTTTCAAGCAAGACTACTTTTCTATTACTTTTGGTTATGCATTACCAAAGTAACTGCTGTGGAGCCTGTATAACCCCATTTAATCGGTGTTTTATAGATCATGGAAACCAAATAGGTTCCCCTTTTTTAACTAGCTAGCTTCATAAACTGAAAGACTGCACGTCTTTGTATAGAGAGTGTTTCTGTCACCTACGCCAGTATGTGAAGTGTGTCGTGGATCGTGACGTGACTCCTGACGTTGTTCGTGGCCACGTTGGCCTGGGCGGAGCTCGCGCTTGGGGCTTCTTGTTATTGTTGTGTTGGCCGTCGCCATTAAAGGCTTGACTAAACTATTCTCTCGTGTCAGCGATTCAATATACAGTGGAGCAGTCCAGCTGTGATCCACCTGAGACGGACGGGTCTACTTTTGCAGCTGACGTGATTAAACGTGAGCGCCAGCTCATCTTGGTCGTTCGTGAGTGTGTGACATCCTTTACAGCTGCCTTGTTAATTGATGACGAGCGGAAGGAGACATTGCAGGATGGTATTGTGCGCTTGTGTATTGGCCTTCGTCCGTTTGATGGCCCCTTTGCTGTAGTTAGAACTGACCCAGCACCAGGTTTTTCAGCACTGGCCAAGGACACAGTGTTTGCTCTGCTAAGTGTCATGCTAACGTGTAGTTTGGTGTAAATACATTCAAAAGGTGTGATTGATGCATATTTTAAAGCATTTTTTCAGTGGAATTGGCTGCTTTCATTATGTTTGCATTTGCTGTAAACACATTTTCTGCTCGTTGTGACGAGTGGGGCGAGGCCGAGAGCCGTGGGAACGGAGCGAGGCCGGTGGAGTGATTGATAATGAGCGACACCTGCACCACTCACCGGTCTCGAGTCTCACGGAGGAGCTCCGGAAGGATAAAAAGGAGGAGGGACGACAGTGAAAGACGAGAGAGGACCAGGCCTGGAGTTTATTTTGTGTTTTGGTTTCGTTTGTGCGCGGCAGTCGTCCGCGAGGGGCTGTGGCGCTATTTTGTGTTTATTTTATTATTAAAGTTTTCTTTGAGTGTTCGCCGGTTCCCGCCTCCTTCTTCCCGATCTACAAACTACGTTACACTCGTTTATACACAGCAAGTTTGATCTGTGGTAATTGATGACGTGCCATAAACATTAAGTTGCAAATAACATCCTTTAATGCTTGCTATAAACAATTTGCATCAAAATATTTTTACCATGGTCCACAGTCACACTCGTCAAACATCTCATCTAATCGCTGAAGCACATCTTAAGAACAGCATGACTGACCTGTCCAACTGGGGCCGTCACAGGGTCTATCATTACACAGAGACACCGTTTAATTTAACCAGACAAACCAGCTTTTCTTAAGAGGCTTCAATGTGGCTCTGGTTTAGTACACCAAAGAGATGTCTATTTACAGCCTGTCCGTCTGTCTATCTATAAATATCTATCTATCTATCTATCTATCTATCTATCTGTTCATCTGTATATATGTCTGTCGGTCAATTATTCAGCCTTTCTCTCTGTCTGTCCATCAGTCTGTCCGTCTTGAATACCATCACACACTTGAGTGACAGCTGACTAGTAAATGTCCAATAAACGGATCGGGGGGTGTTTGTTAGATTGATAGATTGTGTAAAAACTGAATTGAGAGTCTGGATTTCAAAAGTAACCTGAAACAGCAAGTTGAAGCAGTTGAATTAAATTGTGATTTTTAACTGGAAGGTCATTCAAGTGTTCCGTAATTACATTTTGTCTCCCTGCCTTTTTAATAGTCCATTTATTGCAGCAAAGCAACATTCAGTCATGCAAGTGAGACAGCGAGTGTTTTAAAAGGCAATGACTCCTCTCTATTGGAGAGGGAAAGCTTTCTTTCGCTCTGCGTCTATGTCAGGCTCACAGATCAATGAGCAAACATGGCGATAGATTGTGCGGAGGAGGAGGATGAAGAAGGATGAGAGAAACTGAAAAAGGATGAGCAGAGGACGGACACTGCTGCCTCAGCACTCCGATGGACATCCATCCATCCTGCTCTGAAAACACACACACACACTCACTCTTGCACTTACAACCTTATCTCATTAATGCACACATGACCTTCCGCCCCGCAGTCCTCCTGTCCCCCCCGCACAGCGCTGTAAACACACCAAGGCTGATGTGCGGTGAGTAATTTGTTTAAACAGAGCACCATAATGGATTGCCTAATGTACCTTGCTGATGTAAATGAATGGCTCAGTTAACTCACAAGTGTGGGAAAATACTGGAGGAGTCACAATGCAGAGTTCAGCATGTATGTAACCTTGATTTCAAAGTGACTGTAAAATCACCCAGCACTTAAGGTAGATGGAACCTCCCCGTTTGAAAGGAGAGAGAGTCTTTCTTCCCTTTTAAGGGAGAAGAGGGGATTAGCTGTTGCTTTGAAGGGATGAAAGAGGATGTTTCAAATAAGATTTGTTTCGTTCTGCTAAATCACATTAATGATTTACCAAGGCAAACTAATAAAAGATACTTAACTTAATAGATGGACCCAGATACCTTTCCAGTAACCATTTAGGCCATAACATGCCTCATTTCCTGACAATATGCAATATTTTTCTTAGAAGCCTCATTATTCACAGGAGCTTTAAGATTTTAATGGCAGGTCCACGTTATGATGAGTAATCCAGATGGTTAATGACTCTAATTCACACAGCCAATCAGATTTCATTATTTTTGAGGCCACAACAAGATTAGATGGGATCTTTTGGAAAAAGAAAAATATCACATTGTATATTATTTATTATATTATATTTAGAACTAATCTTTGTCTTACTCACTACATCTGCACACAAACAAACCATGATGCATTAATAAGTTCACATGAAATTGCAAATTTATAATCCAATTTAGAACCAAATGCAAGCACATGTATATTCAAAAATCACACCGTCTCGACGGCCTTAGAAACAAGTAAATTTTTAAACCAACTTATTAGAAAAATATTAGAAAATGAACTACAGTGACTAAGTGACTAAATATACAGACAGAAATATAAATATTTTAATTACACATATACTGTATGTATATATTAATCAAATGTAAATTCATGTCCCAGTCACAACTTCTTGGTTAAATAAATATTCCTTACACTATCAAAAAGAGAGAAAGAGAGAGAAAAACTATTCAATTCTATTCTTATATTTTTACATTAACAATGTAGGCTTAATCAATATTCTATTTATTAAAGCCAAGTATGAATCTCATTTTTAAGCATTTTACATGTATTCCAAAATAATAACTCAAGGCAGTAACAATTTTAAACAATATATTTTATTTGTTAATTATGTTCAGCTATTCTTTTCAATATTTTCCAATTTTTTAATTTTTAGCATCATCCGTCATCAAAGCTCGGTACATTTTATTTATTTATTTATTTAGTCATTTAGCAGACGCTTTTATCCAGAGACTTACAAATGAGGACAACAGAAGCAATCAATTGTAGTATTAAAACAACTAAAAACAGATCCAAAACTAAAAGCTAAAACTTTATAAATACTACTTATACACACACTAAAAATAAAGAAATTAAATAAAAATGACAAAGGCATACAACAAAATTTCAAAACTTAACATTTAAATGAAAAACAAATATAAAACTAAAAACAATTCAAAATATTGAAGAACAAATGGTATAAGAGTATAATAATGATTCTAACATAACACTAAGCCAAACACCAAGGTGGAAAGTAACGAATTACATTTACTCGCGTTACTATAATTGAGTAGCTTTTTTGTGTACTTCTACTTTTTAAAGTAATTTTTTAAATCTGTAATTTTACTGTCGTATTCTGCTGAAGTTGAACTTGAAGGAAATGAAGTGAACCCCTGTCCATATTTAAGCTCTATTATGCAGTGTAAGCTGTGTTTGCCTAGGGAGACCAAACTAGCATCTTATAAAATCTCGACATCAACCCATCGCAAGCATGTAGAGGTAAGCTAAATACTTGCATCGGTGGTAAAAATGAAGCTTTGACAGTTTAGCAAAAGGTTTTGCACAAATTAGCCAAAAAGACAGTGGTGCAGGGTGCGATATATATCATCTGTGATAATAACGTAATTGTTGTTTTAACGATGTGCGATTTGACATTATCAGTATTTTGCCAAAAACCAAACTAGAGAGTGTTCTTTCACTGCGTGATTCAGTCTGTTCAAATGCATTTAGAATTATCACAAAATTGATTTGGGCAGAAAATGTATATATTTATATCATTTCATATAGTAAATCAATATCACACGAAGAGTGTCGTTTTTCTCCAAAAATCAGCATGATTACATATAGATTTTTTTTACAACGATATATATCATCTGTGATAATAACGTAATTGTTGTTTTAACGATGTGCGATTTGACATTATCAGTATTTTGCCAAAAACCAAACAAAACACACCTACAGAGTGCCTTGAAGTCTAGTAGATAGACTAACGTTAGTGCGCGCGCGCGCATTTAGAGTGTGTTCTTTCACTGCGTGATTCAGTCTGTCCAAATGTAGATTTTTTTTACAACAGTTCAACAAACAAAAAGTTAATTAAGAGCCTTGTGTTTTAAACATATCGCCTGTTTTTGCTTCGATTTCGACAACAAAAATTATTCCAAACACAGCCAACATAGCACAGTTTTGTGTCTGAGCAACATGACGGTGTTTCGTTCAATTCAATTCAATTCAATTTCAAGTTCCTGAATGAATCAACCGTTTTAATGATTCGGTTCAATCGCAAATTGCAAAGATGAATTTTGTTGATACTGATTTAATTTCCCTTGTAACAGCCCAAATTTCTTATTATCTAAATAACTGATTACTTCAATTAAAAACAACTAGTTTGAGATTTATAGGCCTATCCAAGGGGACTCAGTTCCTGGAGGGCCGCAGCCCTGCACAGTTTAGTTCCAACCCTGCTACAACACACATACCATGTAGTTTTCAAATAAGCCTAAATTATTAGATTAGCTGGATCAGATGTGTTTAATGGTTATATCTAAACTGTGCAGGGCTGTGGCCCTCCAGGAACTGAGTTTGACACCCTTGACCTATCCCATTTTTGCCTCCCTCCCACTGTTAAAATGTAACTAAGTAATTTTTACTCTGAGTAAATTTTAAATAAGCTACTTTTTACTTTTACTTGAGTAGATTTTTAGACTGGTACTTTTACTTGTACTTAAGTAAAATTTCATTAATGTAATGGTACTTTCACTTGAGTAGAATATTTTCGTACTCTTTCCACCTCTGTACAGAACGAGACCAAACGCGATATCAGCACGTCTCCACACAGTAAACAAAACAAGCGTTTCCTAGCAACTGCACTAAACACTAATGAGACAAGTAAATACACTTCCCAAAAAGACTCATGGCTGTATTAGATCAAATGGGTGCTTCTACTAAATACTGAGCATTTTTCAGTTTTTCTTTTTTAATAAATCTGCAAAGATGTCAACAATTCTGTGTTTTTCTGTCAATATGGGGTGCTGTGTGTACATTAATGAGGAAAAAAAATTAACTTAAATGATTTTAGCAAATGGCTGCAATATAACAAAGAGTGAAAAATTTAAGGGGGTCTGAATACTTTCCGTACCCACTGTATATATTTATATGACAGTTGCATCAACATTATAAGAAAAGCAAGAACAATTTTAGTGAATCCGGATGAAATTTTGCATGAGAGCATTTATGGGGCACATAAATACACCAATTATACAACACCATTAGTGAATGAGGCCCTTTGTTTTCAGTGTTTTGCTAGTGAAGGTTGCTAGTTCTAGTGCAAAACACAACACCTTAGCCTTTGAGGCGATTATCTGTACGGTGCAGCTTAACACCCAGTGGCTGTCCAATTCCCAAATGTCAAACGTCCAATTCCAAATTCACAAATGTCTCCTAACTCACTACAGACAGTTACACCACTGAGTTTAATAAGAGAATCAATATTCATGAGAGTGGCGCGTGCATTCAGGAGGTGAGTGTTTTTAATTGATTTGCAATGACCACAGATAGACCTCGGGGAACAGAATCTGCTAGACGGTCAAAAACTCACCCCGAGTTCTTCATCCCGGCCCGCATTAATCTCTAAGAAGAGAGTAATGGAGTGATCATTTAATGAGTCCCGACAGCCTCTCTGTCTCCAATGCCAAATTGCCTCTCTCTCGGCTTCATTGTGTCGATGAAATATGACTGGTAAACATGTTTGTTCAAAAACATTAACCTTAATGCAAAACAATGCATTTGGCAGCAATTTGGACAGGAGTACTAAAGTGTCATGAGTTTAATACAAACACTTGTCTATTTGCCAGTGCTGCGAGTGCTCACGGGTCCTTGTTTTTATTTATTTATTTATCGTTCTTGTGAGAAAGAGTGCCATTTTCCTCATATTAATCCAAGTGCCTACCTCTCGCTGACGGAACGGCAATCTATCACCACCCTCCTCCGCTACCGTGTCCTCTCCCTTGACTTTCAGAAAGCACTCCATCATGTTTGTTTGGGTCGTGACAGACAAATCCACATTGTTTAACCAAATCTGGAAGTTGCACGGTTCCTTTCCGAACTCCTGAATAATGCAGATGCAATAAGGTATGCATGTGATAACTGCTACTCTCGATCTTAGCGTATTGAGCACTGAAGTATCAAAATCATTTGAAAAGAGGGAGTGCGACTCCCTAACTCTTTATATTGAAAGAGAGGCAATTATCCCCCCTGTGCATCAACCCAAAAACAGAAATCAACTGAAAAGACCTGTGTTAATGATTTACAACACAAACAGTAATGATGTACAGACACAGAAATGTTATCTGCCACCTTGATTAATGTCAGCATCTCCAAGATCAATAAATTCCAGCCTTAATGATAATTTCTATTATTATTTCTCAGAAGCTGCGTTATCGTCAGGCCGGCTCCAGACGCCACTAATCTACACTGTAAAAAATTAATTGTTAAACTTGATACATTAGTATTTTTGGGTTCTCTCAACTATTGATCCTAAATAACATGCTTTGTTTCAATTTGAATTAGTTTGTTTACTAAATGAAAAATGCCTCATTCAGCCAAAAAATGCATCAAGGCTACTAGATTTCTTATTTAGCAAATTTTCAATTAGTAATCCAATAAGCTATCATTTTAGTGACCATATACTGTAATTGTCCAATAAGTATATAGTTTTTATGACACTTAATATGTCAAGTGAACTATTCTATCTTTTTTCTGAAGGCACAATCACATTACAAAGCAAAGATATCTGGGATAGTATTTTTGAAGTTTTCAACACTTCATAGGGACAGTAAACAAATGCAAAAAGATGAGCTCTCAACATCACAACACAACAAATAACTAACAATAAGGACAAAACAACAACAAAAGTTCAGACAAATGTGTTTCACTAGTTGGGACAACATTTGGGTGATTCTGTTGATCTAACATGGGTTTTTATGTACTTTCAAGTTATTTAAATTTTTTTGTATCTGTGCCTCAAAAGGTGCCATAAACTGGAAAATATGTTGTGTTTTTTGTGTTAATTCATTCATTCATTATTAAAAATGTGTAATTTATATCCTTGGAGCTTTTCTAGCTTTGCTTAACGGGTCATCCCATATTGCTATCTGCCCATGAAGAAAGTAAACTACTTACAGTAGTTTACTAAAAAATATAATCATATATAATCACCAGGGACTTGACTCTGGTGTCTTTGATTTCAACCAACTCAAAATACAGAGAAAATCAATATATATAAACTAGATATGGGACTTTTAAAGACCACCAAGTATGACGACGACCTCTCAAAGGATCCCCTTCCTAATATATATATAGACGACAATATATTCTCATAAGTAGAAGCCATTTATACTGTACTGTGTGAGGAAAATAAGTGTAATATTATAAAGAAACAATTTCAAAATTACCAAAATGGTCATACTGTATATAAAAGCTAAAAATAAATATCAATATCTTGAAAATATCTGAAAGCTTGATTCAGAAAATACATATTAACAAATAACTATATAACATACCTTTTTAACCACTAATATCGTTTTTTCCCCAAAATTATATCCACTTTTAAAACATAAGACAAAAAAATTCAATCTAATTCAATTATTGTCTTTTTTTATAATAATAATAATAATGTAATAAAAATTTGTAGAATTTTTTTTTAGTTGTGAAAATTGTTTTGCAAATTTTTCACAGACCCCCTAACACCCCATCCACAGCTTCCACTTTGAAAATATCTGAGCTAGATAATGCAGTAGATTTTTTTTTAATGCATATATACTGCATAGTGGTGTGATGGACTGATAGGCTATAATGTCTGGGTTGTTTGTGTCCATCCCTGACTACACCTGACTGTTCTCCACCAGCAGCACAGTGGCGCCAGACTCCAACCCTGTAAAACGTGACTCCATGCATCTCCCCCTCTCTGCCCTTCAGTGCTTTCAAACAGGATAATGCACTGTAAATGTCATAAATGTTTAGGCAGGAGACAGAGCTGCACTGGGGTTAGTCTGTCTGGGCGGAGGTGGATCGAGCTCTGTTGGGGAAACACATCTCCATTGGGTATTAGATGACATTTATTGGAATGCACCTGCTGTCATGGGAACAGTCAATCAGATGCGAAGCACTCCTCTTTCCTAAGCTGTTTACTTGTAGCCATAGACACAAATCAATTCAGTGTTCAAACACACACACAGACTCAGAGACAAAATCATAATGTGAGATGGAAGGTTGGTATATCTCAGTATGGAAAGATGTGTAATCTCATGGCGTTAGTGTATAAGGCGCTCTTCAAGACAATAGTTTTGCAAAGTCAGTTTTAAATAGCACAAGCAAGCTAAGCTAGCAGTTTGTTTTTTTTAAGTGATAGTTCACCCCAAAATGAAAATTCTGTCATCAGTTGTTCCAAATCTCAGTTTCTTTCTTCTGCTCAACGCAAAAGAAGATATTTTAAAGTAAGAAGGTAACTAAACAGTTGCTGGTCCCCATTCACTTCCACAGTATGTAACAAAATACAATGGTCAATTGGGACCAGAAAATGTTTGGTTACCAACATTCTTCAAAACATCTTCTTTTTGGGTTCAGCAGAAGAAAAGAAGCTGGGTGCGTAAATGATGACAGAATTTTCATTTTTGGGTAAACTATCCCTTTAACTACCAACCAAAATATTTAGCATTCACATTTATTGGGTTTAATAATATGTTGTTGTTTTTTTATTAGACTGAACGATTTCCTGTTTCCCTCTCGGTTGGATCGTTTTCACTTAACAACTTGCAGTGTTTTATGGGATTGCTTTATCTGGACAATATATACAATATCTCAAATTCTGGACAGGATGAATTACTCAATTTATGTGATACTCAATTTAAGACCAAAAGCACAAGCCTAAATTCTATGTTAACAGCTCGCTAGGTTTTGAAACACATAAGTGTCTCATTATTTTTTCCCAAAATCATCCTCATACTGTCTCAGACCCTGATTTTTACTGCATTTTGCTATTCTGGGCTGATATCAAAGTGGCTTACCAAAAAACAAGGATTTTTCCTTAGCCCTGGGCTAATTGTGGAGCAAATGAAAATATGTAAAATTGATATCCTGACAGTTCCTGAATTTCAGACTATATTTGTTCTGTCAGGCTCTTCATGATGGCATTTTAAAGATGGTGAGTGCCCACATTAATCCTGTCTACACTGTATAACTTTAGAAGTAGTGGGTCCAGTTAAAGGCAGATTAACATTTTGCATTAATCTTTTCACTCCAACTATATTTTGGTTATATACTGCATGTATAATGCACACTTACTCAAATATATGTATATTTAATTCCTAAAACGTCCCAAGTTCACTTCTCAAAATGGCATATTTTACTTTGACCTTCTTTTAATGAGTGAGGAAAAATTGAAAGCTCTGTGCCAATGCATGTTTAACAGGACAATCACAAATAAAAAAAATTTAAATATATATATATATATATATTTTAGTGAAGAATCTACAGTCTCTGTTTAAATATGGTAAATGGAATTTTCGTCTTATATCTATATATCTATATCTATAATAAACATCTTATATTCCAAATATCATATTTTAGAGATAATCTCCTCAAATAAAATGTCCCGACATTGACTGGAAAAAATGTCAGAAAATCAGCTCACTAAATTCTCAGTAACACGCATCACATTTCTGGAGGAAACATATCATTTTGAATTCTGGAAGTCTCTGACCCATTTATTTAATTGGTTTAATGTGTGCAAAGCAACTCAACCCACAAAATTTGAGAGCTGAATCTCCCATTTAAATTCCTTAGGTCAATCTATTAGTTTGTATTATATTTTATGATCACATGAAATCTTTGCTATGACAAAAAGTTACATTTTACCTCATATTCAACCCAGTGTGTATGTATATACACACACATATACTTCATATAAAAATCATACACATAATTAAATACATATAAATATAATAATTACACAAACACCACTCCTGCTCAAACTGACTTTATCTGCTTTCTTATGGCACATTCATTATTATAAATGCACGGTTATAAATCCTGTGTGAGCCTGCTATCGACCCCCTGCAGAGACTCTCTAAAACCTGAATGTTGTAACATCAACATGAAGAAGCCTGCAGCTCAGAATAGCCCCTGTATCTCGCATTCTCCCAAATTTACAGTGTTTATCCGACAGCCAGTCATCCTAGGAGGCAAACAAAAATAGAGCCACAAGGCTGAAATGGCTTATGAAACAGAGACACAGTGGGTTGTTATTTATGACGGAGTATCACCATGTTGCCAGGCAGCCCCTGCATTCTGTGAAGAGGCCTGATCTGTTCTCTCTTCATGCTGATAAAGAGTGATTAATGAAAGAGAGAGAGTCCGCATGCGGCAGTGTGTCACTGTTCTGTCATGATCGACCAAACACCCCCTCCATCACAGGACAGTCTGAGTCTGGCACATAACAGTACTGTATTAATGACTGATTTAAATTCAAAAATTCTTATCGTGAATAATAATAGTAGTTGACGCATAATGGCTCCATAACTTTTTTTTTATAATCAACATCAAGGTTTTGAGATGTAAATGGAGAATGATTTCCAGTTGGGAAGAATGCTTTGACGCTGTAGTTTACACTCTCAATGGTGATAACATAAAACTGATCAATTTATACAAAATGCTACTAAAATTATAATACACCCTGATTAAAATAACCAAAACAGTGATGAAACTCGAAATCAGGAAACTGTCCAAATGAGAACGCAAAGAGTGAGTGAACCATTTAGAACAAACCAATTCATTAGAATGAGTAAGACTTTCCAATGCTGCGTATGGCAGAGAAAGAGCCATTTAGAATGAACCGATTCATTAGAATGAATATTTTCAATGATACATATGAGCAAGAGAGTCATTTAGGATGAACTGGTTCACTAGAATGATTCAAATGATTTCCAATGCTATATATGAGAAAGAGTGAGAGTGGAGCGATTGCGTGAGAAAAAGATTTAGGATTAACCGATTTACTAGAATGAGATAAAGACTTTCCAATGCTGCATATGAGGGAGATGAACTGATTTACTAGATTAAATCAGAGATTTCAATGCTACAAATGAGAGAGAAAGAGGATGAACCCGAATCATTAAAATGATTCAGTCTTTCTAATGCCAAATATGAGAGAGAAAGAGTCATTTAGGATGAACCCGAATAACTCAAATGAATCAGTCTTTCTAATGCCAAATATGAGAGTGAAAGAGTCATTTTGAATTAACTGAATCAATACAATGATTCAGAATTTTAAATGCTGTGAGAGAGTGATTTAGGATGATTATAGGAATGAATCCGACTTGCTACAAATGAAGGAGAAAGAGCCATTTCATTGAACGATTCAGTAGACTGAATCAGATTTAGTAGCACTATGACACAAGCCAAAAGTATTTGATGTACTATCCACATATTTCAGGATCAGATCGCTCCAAGGAAACATTGGGTGTGAAGCAAGTGCTAGTTAGTTTAAAGTAAAGCCAACTGCTTTAATACTAACTGCCAGATACATAGAGTTATGTGCTAAGCATATAGGGTTAGCTGAATTAGACTACGTTACAAACGATGTTCTTAAACATGACATTTTGCTTCCCTTGTGAACCCTGAGAGCAAATATAGAGTAAATATTTGATGTCAGAACAGACAGCTATGAGTTTGTCTAAAAGTGAGACCTGCAGTTACAGCATCTCTAAATTTAAAAACTGCAACTTCTCAGCGACGAAACAAGTCTTAAAGCCTCTCCTCAAGCAAGTTTTTCATGCATTTTTAATACAGCTAAACAAAAATTACTGAAAATACCTTCGAAAAATGCAGTCCTCAATCCCAGCATGCCCTAGTCCATCTATTTGTAAACCTGCTGATGTGTAAATCACTCAGCGTATGGTTTATGTCAGGGCCTTAATATGGAACTGCAGTTTCTCAATTCCTCATTCCAGATTGACGACTTCATGTTTAATGAATAAGGTATTATGTGATCTTATTTACTCTGTGTAACTCATAACCATAACGTTGACATTCACCCCGGTCCCACTGGTACGTATGGATCGGACGTTCAGTTTTGTGCAAATGTTGACTCGCAGAGGTTCTTTATGGGGGGAGAAATGTTGCTTTGTTGATTCTGAATTCTGCTGGAAGAATGCCTGGACTTTCTCTCCGCAGTGGCCTGCTTCCTCTCCTCCTTTCAGAAAGAGGCTGGCAGACAGGCGTGCTCGACACTTCAGAGAAATTCTTTCATTTGGAGGCAGTTTGTAGCTGGCAGTTGGGCTGTCAGTTGGGGATCGGTGACCTTGCTGAACGGGTTTGCAGGCGAAAAGGAGGGACAATGTTTCCTGGCTTCTGCTGTGGCTTGTCAGACTGTTATCAATGCAATTGAGCAATGGACTGCAGGGAAACGGGCCTGAATACCCCAGGAGGGGCCGAGATGGGCCATGGGGGAGGGACAGGGGTCTGCAGGTGATCATACCAAGCTGTGTTTTGTTGACTTTCTGGCTGTCAGCCACTGTAATGAAGTTAAATGAGCAAAACATGCCCGCAGAGAAAGAGAGAGAGGGAAAGGATGATCACTAGGACCGAACAAAAAGGAAGTGGACAACAGAAGCGAGATGGAGGCAAATGCAGTCAATCAATACCCCTTATTCTCTCTCCGGCCTCTCTGTGCGCTTCTGTGTGTCATTTCGGTGAAAAGAAAAGTCACCTTTAGATGCTTAATGGGATATTTTAACAATAGCGATTCGCAGTGCAGGCAAAGACTCCCTTTTGTTGTGCGGTTATGTGACTTCAACCAGAAAATGTAGTCAGCCATTAGAAGAAAGGTTGTAGAAGCCATTAAAACAATTGCTTTCGACAATTACCTTAACATAAAAACCAGACCGTACGCTTTTTTAAGCTCGCAATTTTGAACATCGAATTATTGGATAACTGCAGACTCCTTCAACATTTTAAAAGCATCCTGCAATGGGGAAAAAGTAAAAATGATACAAAATGGCATTAAATTATCATCTATTTTAAGGTTTCATTATTTAGCGATTCAAGACTGAACGTTTCAAAGCTGAAGTGCTGAGCTTCGACCAAATGGATGTGAAGTGATCTTGAGACGCTTTAATTGTGACATGTGGGTTGTGAATACATAGTCATTCGTGGCAGTTCTAAGCGGACATGCATTATTATTTTTTCCTTTTTGTTTTCTCGTGATCACGACTTATTTTTCTCGTGATCACGACATAACGAGTTGTTTTCTCTTGATCACGACTTAATTTTCTCGTGATCTCGACATAACAAAAGTTGTTTTCTCGTTATCACGACTTTATTTTTGTCGTGATCTCGACATAACAAAAGTTGTTTTCTCGTGATCACGACTTATTTTTCTCGTGATCTCGACATAAAGGTTGTTCTCTAAGTTACACAACTGCGCCAAGGTGGCAGTATAGAACTATTGATGGGGAGTTGTATACAATATTCACTATACTGTACGCGTTTGGGACAGAGGGCCTTCTTCCTGATCGCTATAATTTGTGCAGTTCATTACTGACATTTAATTAACTTATAAATGTTAAATGCTTGAATAAATATGATCATTTTGCTTGAAATTGTATCTGTTATCTTACGTTATTACTGCTGCACGACTCATCACAGTTTCTCATTTACAACTACGTAAATTATGTGCATCTTTCTTATTTTTAATCTTTATCGTTAATAAATGTATATTAATAAGAAATGTGATTTACATATGTGTATAATTTAGTTCAATGATGTTATACAGTGTTGTGGCCTAATCTTTTATATTTTCTACATTTCTTTGTAAACCGCACACACATAACAGCATCTCAAGCTTGTAACTCAGTCACATGATAGGCTATCACATCATATCCTAAATGACTAATAAAAATCACAAACAAATTATTGTTATTTATTATTATATATAGCCTAATTTTATTTCAAACGAACAAGGAAAATAAAGTGAGCTGAATTCAAGCAGCTTAAGATTTTTAGAATAGGTTTTTCTCTGCATTCTTCTGAAGGTTCTCCGCCTGCGCTTGCAGTGAATGCAATTTGTTGTTTGGCCGTTTAATGTTAATTACACAAATAAAATGTGTAGCGTAGCCTAACTCTGGACAAAATCACGTTATTTCTAAGTGAAGCAACATTTGCTGAAATACAAGATACAGTAGGCCTATTATCTGTCAATCATTTGCGCCTCAAAGGGGGCATTGTAAAACGCTTAACGTTATAATGCGTTTAGAGAGTGTTTTAAAAAGACCAAACTCATTAAACACATTATTAGTCAATTATAATAGGCTATGTACAGACAAGCAGATGAGTCCAGGATGCAAACGCAACGCGTTCTATGGTTAAAACGCTTAACGCATTAAACACATGTGTTCTTATTATGGGCTCATTTGCTTGTCTGTACAGAGAATGCTTTATTAATGGTGTGTTTACTGAGTTTGGTCTTTTAAAAACACTGCCTTAACTTATTAAGCCACGTTAAGTGTTGTCTGTACAGTAGGCTATTCTATGGAAGGAAAACGATTAACGCGGAATTAAACGCATTGCGTTCTTATTATGGGCTCATTTGCTTGTCTGTACATAGAATTAATTACTAATAATGTGTATACTGAGTTTGGTTTTTCAAAAACACTCTCAATTAACACATTAAGCCAGGTTAAAGGTCCCCTGAAATGCTTAGAAACACGCAGCGTTACTCTTTTTTGTTGACGTCATTTTAACTGAAACAGGAAGACAGGAACTTTAATTTTGATTTCATGGGGACTTTAAGAATGTCCCTGTCAAGTTTGCGTTCGTTACTATAGCAACAGTAGACTCACGATGCATTGTGCTTTAAAAATCAAACAATCATTGTTAAAAGAACCACTTTTGTTATGTCGAAATCACGAGAAAATTAAGTCGTGATAACGAGAAAACAACTTTTGTTATGTAGAGAAAATTAAGTCGTGATCACAAGAAAACAAGAAAGAAAAAAAGCATGGCCGCTTAGAACTTCCATACAAACCTTAACAGAGAGCATTCAATTATTGTCCATCACTGGTCTGCAGTTGGTGTGAATGAATCAGAGAAAGGGCTTCAACTCCTCATAACAGAAAACAACCTTAACTTTGTGACTGCCGCAAAAGTATTTCTGTGATCATTACGGTCCCAGGGGTTACTGGCCAATTATCGGACAGTACGAACAGCTCCCTGGTACACGCACACACCTACACCTTTCTCTGGCTCTTTCTTGGTGGTAAGTGAAATTGACAGCTGCAAGAAGGAGGCGGCAGGAGGCTACAGGTTTTTTGCGATCTGATTGGCATTATTCCTCCCTCTCTCTTGCTCTGTCTGCATCGCTCACACCTCAACTTTGCTCCTCCGTCAGTTCTGCCTTAGATCCATGAGACGTCTGGGAACAGCTCATTTAGTTTTGATGAATCAGGATTTCATGCTTCCAGGGGAAAAACAAGCCTTTCATTATGATTTCCTGAAGCCCTATGAAGTTCACATATCAAAAATATAGAGAAACTGGACATGGATCAAAAACTGAACCTAAAAACAAACAAAACAGCTCAGATTAACAAAATGCACTAACAATGGACCTTGGTGTAGATACAATATTTAATTTCTAAATGTACAGTCTGTTCAAAGAGTTGTACCTGGGACTTGTTACCAGTGTCTAAAAAAAGATATATTTAAAATTATAGGAATAGTTCACCCAAAAATGAAAATTTTGTCATCCTTTACTCACCCCCTGTATGAGTTATGAAGATATTTTGAAGAACGCTGGTAATCAAACAGTTGATGGACCCCATTGACTTCCATAGTATTTCTTTCCCTACTATAAAAGTCAATAGGAACCAACGTCTGTTTGGTTCTTCACATATCTTCTTTTGTGTTCAACATAAGAAAGAAGCGTATACAGGTTCGGAACGGCATGAGGGTGAGTAAATGAAGACAAAATTTTCATTTTAGAGTTAACTATTCCTTTAAGACAGTACAAAATGTTAAAAAGACTGTACAGGTGTCTCACACAGGAAAAAATTGATACATAAAATGGATAAATAATAAATTTTAAAAAGAAAAGAAGGAAAGTTCATTCTCAACTTTTAAATGTATGTATGTTTATGATGCAAAAGAACAGAAAATCCAAATAAAAAGCAATGTTTTTTCTTATTGATTTATTCTACAAATGAGACTGAGACTTCTAATGTGTTTAGAAAAATCTTGTTCTGAAAAAATGGTATGTTGAGTGAGATCACAATTAAACTGAAATCACCACACCTGCCAAAAAAAGTTTTATAATCGTACTTTTTTTTTGTCCAAGTTCATCATTCACCTCTTTTTAATTAGACGCCTTGCTTGACTACCCTTATTGATTTTGGTGCCATTAGCATCTTTTTGACTATGGACATCATTAAACATGAGTGCAAAGTTTTTTATGATAATTTGTCCAGATTGGCTAATTCACTTAATGGATGCTGTGGCCATGATTGAAAACGAGGCTGAATTAGCATACAGTAATTGAATGCCACGCCCCTTTCCATGTTTCACAGACGGGGGTGATGAACTCTGAAGGACAGCTGTAGTATGACTGACAAGTCGAGATGAAAGAACCCTCATCCACATCCTGACATGACCCCCCATGGCGGGGAGAAGCGAGTGTGTGCTTACACTCAAAGGTTGAACGTAGCCAGCGGTCTCCCTGGTCCTGCAGTCTTAATAACGTTATTGTATGGTTACCTTTCAAAGAGATCCCTCTTCCTCTCTCTCTCTCCCCATCTCGATCTTTTGTTGGCAGGAGTTAGTTTTCTCCTCATGGGTCTCTTTGATGCTGGACCCCTTTTGGCAGATGGATCCATCCTGCCTGGCATGATCGCTGCCGTATCTTATCCCTCTCTTTCCATCCTAGTATTTGTTCAGATGAGAGGGTTTTTGGCGACAGAAGGGGTGAACAGCAGAGGGAGTGTGAAGTAGCTTCACCCTCCCTTTAATGAGGCTCGGAGAAAAAAAATGGGCTTCTCGAATCAGGTTCCTTCCTCCTGTGTGATGAGAATGAGGCCTGCCCCGGCCGATAACGAAACAAATAATGAAGCTGCTCGCTGTGGAAGAGGAGCTACGAGCTCAGGTGGAGATGAAGAGTTCTGAAATAACACAGGCTTGATCATGCACCCTAGAACAAATACAGCCCTCTCTCTGACTCACGTCTGCCTTCTGTCTCGATGCAAACTTTTTCTTCTTTCACTCTTTTCAGACTCTTTAACCTGTATTTCATACCGCTTTGCTTTAAGCCTTTTAATGGAAATGTAATATATTATATATAACATTTTATACAACACTTCTTACTGGTCCTCGAATCTGATTGGCTGAGAGGTCTTCTCACCCATGAGATATTAACCCAGTATCACACGGGAACCGTTTCACAGTTTGTATCACTTCGCTTGCGGTATTTCTCACAGCGAGTGTCATGGCGGATGCTATAATTTCAAAAAATAATACAGTTTTTGTGTCACGGAATAGTTTTAAGAGTTTTTTAGGTGGGAATGCACTTGTTTAGACTTCAAATATGTGGTTTGTTATTAAAGATAACATCTATTTGAAAATTTGCTTCGCCGTTTCAGAGATTTGAGCTCCAGGGCGTCAGTGGCTGTTCAGCGCTCATAAACCCACTGAGAGCAGCCTCACCTCGACCAGTTCTTCTGGAATTTGCCACTGACTCTGATGTCTCTATAGTGGTTAAACATGAGATATAATTCCTTTTGGGTATATCTAACAGGCAGTCTTTGGTCTTATTAATCTATTATTTGTTCCAGAGCAAATAGTTTTGGCTGAGAGCGAAGTCTCATAAAATTATATTTTATATAACTTTAATGTTGTATATCAGAGCGCGGACATTGTATATTGCATTTATACAACAGTTCGACAGCACAAGTGTGTAAATAAATAAGAAACAACCACGGAGTGTCTTAAAAAATATTTTGAATGCAGAACTATTTCCTTCCGCCACAGATTCAAATTCTGATGTAGACGGGTACTTGTGTGATATTGCTCACTTAAAACATACAAAGTAAGGTTGTCAATTGAACATGTTAATTTGCTACTTCCATTTGGTAGTCCACCCAAAATTCTGTCATCATTTACTCACCATCAAGTCATCGATGTTGGTAAATAAACAGTTTGGGTCCCACATAGACAAAAAATACAATAGACATCAAAGAGAACCAAAACTATTTGGTTACCAGCATTATTCAAAATATATCATTTCCACTAGCAAAGCACAGTATTTCCCGCTCAAAGTATTCTATAGGCTAATCACTCTGCTACAGCTCCACTCTGGGTTTCTGACTATCCACTCCAACTAGTATTTTGCACCGTTCATATACTACAATCTGATATTACATATGCCAATGCATCTGCAACACAGTTACAACTAAATATACTAAATTACCACTAAATATAATTCTGTGAAATGTCTGAAAGCCACCAGTACACAAATTTAAACACTGTGTCAAGAGAGGCAATCATTTCTAATAAAACGCTGCAGAATTCTGCTTAGAGTTACACACTCTGTCCGCACAGTTGAGTTTCAACTTATAAACCATCAGAGTATTTTCTACGGGTGGTGAACATCTGTTCTCTCGGAGCAAAGGATTCAAAAGGTGCTTTGAGGGGAACAATTTATGATTTACTGTCCATTCCAGGCAATTAGGCATTAGAGAGAATAAAGAGGGATTCTCATTAGCTACATGAGCTGCAGCAGAAGCGATTAAAGGTTGCGTGGAGCTCTCTATAACCTCCTCATTATTGTACAATACATGCTTTTCACTTCATCAGCCTTACCAAACGTTAAGTGAATATTTTAAGACAAAAGTGCAGTGCAAATCATGTCTAAAACGCTCAACACAGACCCTACTAGACGCTTTGGTGCTAACAGTGGTTTAAAGCAAATACAGTGGTTGTTTGAACTGTGTGCTAAACATGCCTAAATATCCGTGAGTGCTGTTCGCAAGAAAGCTGTTTGCATCCTCTAATGAAATGCAAGCAAACACAGGTGCACAGGGGTAGACAGGGAGTCCTCGCAACATTAGCCTTGGGCCAAATATCACTGAAGTTCAAAGAATCATAAGTATGTCTGAAGAAAAACGCAGACTGAAGCAGACGAAACCCTGACAGATAAACCAAAACTAACAACATACAGCATAATAAAACAAGTAAATGCAGAATAGGATAGTTTATATAGAATATTAACCCCATTTATTGCAATATAAAATAATTCAAGGAAAACCTTACAACATAATTAGTACGGAGTAAAAAAAATATAGCTTTTTCTGATTAATCTCTATTCAGATAAACTGGATACTGATTCTTAAAAACCAAAGATCAATGGCAGTCACTCACAAACATTTATTTTATTTTATTTTATGTCTTATGCTTCGTTTCATTTCATTTCATTTCATTTAAATTTTAATAAAAAAAAAATAAAATTAATAAAAAAAAATATATATATATATACACACACACACACACACACACACACACACAAATAATATATACCAATCTGAAATTATCCAATAAAACAACAACAATTACTATTAGCTGCCAAAATTGATAAAAATAGAAAGAAACTAAGCCATCATACTATTGACGACCATTTTTATGCTACAAGTGAGAACCCAAATATTCAGCACTAATTGCAGGTCTACATATTTGACCTATCAAATTTGAGTGAATAATGGCAAGCTTATAACAATCCGTGTCTGAAATGTTTATTTACTGAAATCTATTAACCAGCCTTGTAGTCAACATTGGCTCCAACCTTGGTGAACGTTGTCAATTTATGACATTTCATCAACGGCTAATGGAATTTTGTCTGTGTGTGTCTTTGTAATGCACTGTCAACGATCACATGACAAAATAAAAACTTAAAAATTCAAAGGATACACATTAGGTTGAAATTGCAAGAGGGTTTAGGTCTGGACACTTCAGTTACTGTCTACGCCAGCCTGAGATCTCAAAAAAGACATGTGATGTTTTGTTATTGAAACCACAGTTATTATTGAAGGTTCACCAGGGGACTTTATTTATCTCAAACACAAAATGAAATGTTAAAAAAGGTTGGGGATTTTCCACAGTGAAAGGTTCTGCACATCTAGGCTGTCAAAGGAAGAAATCAGTTCCTCAATAATGCAGCATCCAGAGTCCCTCTCGTTTTGTCACTTTACAGAAGGGTCTTTCTCTATCTGGCAAGCAGATAGAGAGGCAGAGAAATAGAAAAAGCAAATGAATACAGAGAAAGGGACAACAAGAAACAGCAAGCATGTACTCTAACTCTGATCATTCCACCTCTTGGCAGTGACATAACATACAGCCCTGATTCAAGACTAGCAAACTCGCACCCTAATTTAAACTTTCCCCGCAGAGAGAGAAAATGCAGGTGTCAGACAGACAGTGAAAAAGGGCAAAGCCAATTATTATGTTGTCCTTGTAGTGTAGGCCTACCTAAGTAGCACAGAGAGGCCAAGAATTGATTTGATTGAGGTTTGAGGTTAACAGCCTGACATGGCCATTATCGTATGCCTCATCAATGACAGAATCAGGCCTGGACTGGCCATGGCCTGGCAGCTAATTTGGCCGGCTGCCCTGTTTTTTTTTGTGTTTTTTTTTAGTTATTATTATTATTATTATTATTAATATTTTATATTTATGCCTTCTCAATGTACCAAAGTGATAATTTCCAATTTTTTCATTCGATAATAAATCGATCGGCCTAATAAATCATAAATCGGTTAGTCTTGACTGTCAGTGAATCAGCTCACGTGTGTTCCGCGCTTCCGTCAAGCGGTTCCGAACAGAAGCGAACAGAACCGATGCGCGGGACTCGATGAAAGAGAGAAGAAGCAGTGAAATGTAGCAACATCACTGACCAGATCAGGGCTTCAAGTGCAGGTCAGTTTAATCTGTAAATACGCGAGATAGTTTTGTCTTTATTAACGTAGTTGAGTATTAAACTGCTAGTATCTGTTAGGCTATCAGTAGCACCCCATTATTATCATCATTCAGAATACTGTGCTAAAGGACATCAATATCGATTGTAAAGTTACATTAAAAAATTTAGCAGAGACATATATTCACATGGATTTATTGTACAGGGAGGGAGGGAGCATGAGTAGACAGCAACACAAAAATAATATGAGTAACAGGCTCACAGCCTAATAATTCAAGACTTTTTCAACAAATATATATTGTACTAATTTTGACGTTTAGGCACTAAATGGCAGTTTTAATACACTAGTCAACAGGTTTTGATCAGTAAGATTTTTAATGGTTTTTTTTTTTTTAAAGAAGTCTCTTCTGCTCACCAAGCCTTCATTTATTTGATCCAAAATACAGCAAAAACAGTAATATTGTGAATTATTTTTATTATTTAAAATAACTGATTTCTATTTGAATATATTTTAAAATGCAATTTATTCCTGTGATTTCAAAGCTGAATTTTCAGCATTATTAGGCTACTCCAGTCTTCAGTGTCACATGATCCTTCAGAAATCATTCTAATATTCTGATTTGCTGCTCAAAAAAACATTTATCATTATTATTATTATGTTGAAAACAGATTCGATTTTTTTTTCAGGTTTCTTTGATGAATAGAAAGTTCAGAAGAACAGCATTTATCTGAAATAGAAATCTTATATAAATGTCTTTATCATCATGTCTTTTGATCAATTTAAAGCATCCTTGCTAAATAAAAGTAATAATTTCTATAATCTTTATTATAGAATAAATATAATAATTTTATATTTATTATAAAATAAATATGAAATGTGTATTTTATATTGTATTTTATAAATTTGTATTGTAAAACTTGTATTCCCCAAAAAAATTATACTGGCTCCAAGCTTTTGGTATAGTGCATGGATAATGTTACAAAAGTTTTTTATTTCAGATAAATGCTGATCTTTGAATCTTTCTATTCATCAAAGAATCCTGATGTACTCAACTGTCTTAAATATTGATAATAATAATAACAACAAATATGTTTCTTGAACAGCAAATCAGCATATTAGAATGATTTCTGAAGGATCATGTGACACTGAAGACTGGAGTAATGATGCTGAAAATTCGGCTTTTTGATCACAGGAATAAATTACATTTTTAAATATATTCCAGTCGAAAACAGTGATTTTAAATAGTAAAATTATTTCACAATATTACTGCTCTTGCTGTACTAGTTTGGATCAAAT